>NW_007578464.1:83512-99000 GCF_000690725.1 Stegastes partitus
TCTAAATTGTCTAAAAGTGTCAATGTGAGCATCCTCTCCTTTCTCTCTCTGTTAAGTCTTGATTGTATTTCCTTGCAGATGCACAACTGGACAGCTGCAGACACCATGAACCTGTACTACTGTCTAGTCCGTTGGAGTCTGTGTGCACGGTACATAGACGGTATCACATCTGAAGGGTAGCTTTTGTGCAGTTGTAGTCGTGTCTTTTTTAGTCGTGTGTTTTCTTGCTCAGATACAATTTCAGTTAAGCCAGACATGTGAAACAGAAACTTATAAGTACGTGTACAACAAATTCCTTCAGTGCAAGTTCTTGAAAAGCTGCTGAAAAGGCACGGCCATGTGTCATTGGAATAACAAGCAGTAAATCAGATTTGGAGCTGACATCTTTGAGTGTGAATTAGACTTGGCATCTGCTGGATACAGGCAGCATCCTGATTGCTTGGCTCGCTGTGTGCACGACGACGCATTGTGCATACCAGACTGAGAGCAAATCAAGTGATGGAGCAAAGATAAACAGGTGGAGACAGGATCGCCATTATCTAGCAGTGACGGAGATTTTGAGTGTGCAACGGGAGACTAGCATTGTGATGAGCACAAACTGTAACGCAGACCTTCTCTTAAACGGCTTTTGTTCAAAAATGAGCTGCCAAGGCCTGAATTCCTCGTACCCAAACGACGCCTTTAAGGACAAGAAAAAGCCACAGTGATTCATAGGTTTACAGTTCTGGGGATGCGCCTCAAAAAGGGCTATTGTTTGACATTTATGCTCACCACAATGCGGCAATGGAGCCTGACAAAGCAAATGGCAAATGCCATGACTACAGTTTGGTCATTAACGTCATAGCACTGCTTTTCTTTAGGGACTGCGATACAAAAGAGCAATGAGCACGACGTGGCCTGGTTACTCAAAGTTGCTCATAATTTGCAAAAAAAGGTAGAGTATTGCAGGGAGCGAACCAATCAGCCCACACACAGACCTCCGAAATGTCCCTCACGCTGAACGATGCCTCGCTGTTTTTTGTGTTGGACTGATGGTGTGGCAATGTGGAACCAGCCTGCAAGAATTAACAAGCTCTCTGTGAGGGAGGGGCTGGAGGACACAAAGCTCAGGGCCAGCAGGGGAGCGACCGACTCCGATATTCTGCATGTTAGCTGAGAACCATGTTCAGACTCACTGGACTTCTCTCCTCCATTAGACTTCAGTGATGTTTTTGTGTTCTTACACTTAAAGTCTGAATTGCTGTGTGGTGACAGCATGGCTATGTAGGCCTTCTGATCCACCCTTCTGTGTTAATATAGAGCTTCCCACTCATTTGGAATTAGACAGACATGGGAGGTTTTTTTTTTAACACTGCCAAGTCAAGAAAAGCAGGAGAACTTTTTTTGCATTCCCCCAATAAGGCATTCCTGTCTGGCACAAACCAACCAGGAAGCAATGATTGCCGCCGCTATAGTTTATAATCCCTACCAACAAAATCCTGTGTTTTTATGCTCTTGTTATATAATTCCGCACACGATTACTGAGGTCAAATTTTCCAGAAGCTGAAATGTTTATCTTTGAAAAAGACAATTTCTTTCTATCTCAGACTTTCTAGTTTGTTTTTCCTTTTTCTCCAGCTGTTCTTTTAACACATGAGAACCCGAAGGACATCTCCCAAACCGCTCGTAAATATATAATCTGCGTAGCATCAATCTCCACTGTGATTCTCCCCATTTCTGCAAATGTGTCAACCTGCTTCAGATAGGTGTCACATGATTGATGGCTGGTTTTTGCGTGTTGAGTCACTGGACATAACATCAATGAGGGAGAGGACACGCTCATAAAACTTTTACTGGAAACAGATTGTAGCATGAGGCATTCCATCCCTTTCTGCTGTTTGCTCCCATCCATCATTGGATCTTTGAGAAAAGGCCTGCTGAATGTGACAGAACATGAAGAGCACAACGGACAGTTTGCTGGCAGCAAATAATAAGAAATGATTTTTTGTGTGTGTGTGTGTAACAAACCATGCCCTAAGTATGCGAGAAAAGAGAGCAAATCAAAATAAATTAAACAGTAAATCTATCTTTTCTAATCTCTCCAGAGCTAAAGATTCATTTTCATATAAAACGGCAGCAATGAGAAACAACCAAAAAGTGTGGCCCTGTTAAAGACGTTGTGTCCCCGGTGGATGCTGTTGTTAACATTCTGACGTTCACTAGAAACATCTGAGCAGTGTCATCAGTGGTCATCTGCATGTTAGATCAACATGTGTGTGGATGTGTTTGTTGGGAGTCACAGTACAAATTTAAACCCTTAAAGCTAAATTCTGAAAACGCTGAACTAAATAAAGAGGACGTGCTTCCAAAGATACAAATAGAAACAATAAAATGTGCTCCTCAGGCCAAGTTCGTAACACATTCAGCCAAACAGTTTGACATCCTGAACGATCCAAATTACTTCATGCACTGATTTGCATTTGCTCTAAATGCAAAGCTTGCTTGTCTTATGGGCAAAGCTGAACAAGCAAGAACTGGTAGTTTACCTCTGGCAGCTGAGGCTGAGCAAAATATAATGTGTGAGGGCTCTGATTTGGCGGCGGTAATAATGAGATGTCCCGTGTTGTGTTTTGTGTTGTAAAACAATGATGACTTAACTCGCTCGGGTTTCTGAGTTGCTAGTTAGCACCATTTCTGCTCCTTCTCTTTGTAAACGAATACACCGTTTCTATTTTTGATTATTACATGAACCCACGTTTGCTGTGGGATCATTTGACTTGATAAACAGTTTGGGGTTATGTGCGATTTCAACACGGTATCGGCTGAAACAGTGAAGAAGGAACTAGGTTTTGACACGAAGCCACATCAGATCATGTCAGACGATATGAACCCATTTAACCATAAGGTTGGAGACACTTTGTTGGACTCTTGCAGTAAAAACAGGTACACAACATTTTAACCACACACGCAATATTGTGTGGGTCACCCTCATGCCACTAAAACAGTTCTGATCCATAGACATCTCTGGACCTCTGGGTGTGTCTTGTGGTGTCTGGCACCAGGACATTGGCAGAGGATCCTTTGGGTACTGTGGGTTGCAGGGTGGGGCTTCCATGTATCGGGATTGTTCCAGAGCATCCCACGGATGCTCGATCAGGTTAAAATCTGGAAAAATTAGAGGCCAGGGCAACGCCTTGGGCTCTTTGTCGTGCTCATGGAGCTGTTCCTGAGCAGTTTTTAATCATGTGCCAGGGCACATTTCACCTGGTGTTGGGGAGTTCCATGGCCATATGGGGGTGTGCTTGGTCTGCAACAATGTTTGAGACGGTGGTACATGTCAAGCAACAGGCACTTGGATGGAAGGACTCTCAGGGTTTCCCAGCAGAATATTGTAGTGCAACAAGACAATCAATGCTTCACTTGTAGTGGCTAATTGGTACATGTGCTCCTGTGGATGACAGGAAAGTTGAGAAACTGTTGTTTGGTTGTGTTGGTACTCTTGTTACAAATTAAGAAACAATTGTGATGTTGTCATCTTAGAATGGTTTACATTGTTTAAATCAGGAGGATTTGTGCATTCAGATGATGCATAGTTTAATAAATCTGATTCAGAACGGGCAGACGGCATTTGCAAGAGCAAAGTTAACCAACTGACCCACAAAGGACATCTCTGCAACTTCCTTTATGATAAATGATGCCAATAATAAATGTATCCAAACCTGCATAACCATGGCCAAGGAGGGGAAAGAAAAAACTATTAATAGTGTAATTTTTCTGAATGCTATATGCGTCAGATGCACAGTACATCCTATTAATTATTCTTACTCTGATTTTAAAGAGACCACCTGGTAAAAGTATTTAAGTGCTACAAACCTAGATTTAACGTTCTCATACTGTTCACATTAGGGAGGTAGTGTTTGTAGGCCAAGTCGGTTTTAAATAGATGCTGTTTTTATGATGTTATGTCTTTGGCAAAATGAGCACCAATTACTTATCTGGACGAGTCACATTTCAACAGGCGTTTCAGCCCTCCCTTCACTGCCTTGTAAACTGTGTCCTATCCCTTTCAGAATATCATGTGGTTTTGCTGGCATTAATGAGTTACTTCCTTTGGCTTGTTATATGATGATGTCACCTTCATAAACAGTGTTGATTGTTGGAGGGGTTGAGAAAGAATAGATCACACAAACCTTTATTGAAAAAGACCTCCAACAGAGTGTATTATATATTGTTAGTCTCCCATAACAGATTTTTATTTTTTTTTTGTGCTGGTTAATTGTAGTCATGAGCACAAGATGGAAGGAATTAGAGCTCTGTTATGAAAGATATCTTATCTTATTACACAGAATTACAGAGTAACAGAAAGGCAGTGATGATTTTTTTTATACGTTACCTTCTTTTTTTAACATTAGTTACATCCAGATATGTCCCAGCAAACTTCCTGGTACTGTAGGTCACTCAACAAGACGCACTAAGTTTTGAATCTTTTCTTTTCCTTGTCTCTCTGACACCAGTTAAGGTCATAATTACAGGGCTGCCGTCCATCATATGTAAGTGGATATGCATTTCTGACATCTCCATTTTCAAAACTACTGTTAGGATCCATTTTTCTTCCAAACATTCCTGTCATTCCTACTGGCCGAAGCATCACCACATGTACAGCTGCGTTAGTGTCATCCAATCCCGTTGCCTTTGTTGTGACTGTTCTTCTATTCTTGTTATTTGGGTTTAAGTAGGTAGCACCACAAGGTTAACTTCCCTGTTATTAGTCCTCGTCTATTGTGACTCTGATTAGTCTGCTGTTCCACATGTTTGCTGACAGAACAAAGACGTGGGCAGTGGTTCTGAGTTGTGGAACCAGCTGATTTTTTGTCTGTCGTGGACACATTAAGTTAATTCCAAGATGCCACTTTCTTTAAAATTCCAGAGTTACTCACTAAATCATACACCAAAAAAAAAAAAGTTTTCCAGGCTTTCCTTGGACTTTCACATCTTTGGGCCTATAAAGCAAGTTTTTCTTTGACTGAGTTGGCTGACTTCCTGCTGACTCCCTGAACATATATATACTTTGAAAAATGGTCATTTTGGAATCTTATGACTTCCAGAAAAATGCATCCAGTTACACAACAATTTCGTTTGTGAGAATGTTTGAGAGAAAGTGAAAATCCTTTTGGCCCAGTGGGCATTATGTCACCTGCAATTCCTATTGTGACCGTTACCGCAATTAAGAAATGTCCCACCTGAAGAAACTGTTTTAGTTTCCTTAAATTACAAAGTATGTCTACATTTTACTTCAACAAGGTTTACTTAGATTACTAGGCAGGCTAATTTTCACCATTAAAGTTGACTGAACCTCACAAACCAATCTAAAATGATAATATTTTTAGTGTTATCCCTCAAACCTGCCTTGTGATGTTACAGCCAACCTTTCTTTGGCAGAGTGTTCACAGGAAGAAAGGTATTTGTTTTTGAAATCAGGATTTTGCCAAGAACAGAGTGCACCTCTTCTACGGCCCTCGCGAGAGCTCTTAGCTACATTCTGTGCACGTCATTATTTAACATGTATTGAAATATTGCTAGATTTCTCAAATATGCTCCCAAGAAAGAGCAGAACGCTGCTCTTGAGAAGCACCTGTTGCTTGCACCTCTATTCCTCTCGGTTTCCAGGAACATTGTATTCACAGCGTTTTAGATTTGGGTGTGGTTGTGAGTCCCACGTGGAGCAGGGAGCAATGAAAATAGGCCTTGGGGTTCACATACATGCATTCCCACATGAACTTTTTATCGAGGATGTCAGAAGGTTGTCGGAAGATTACACGGGGGAAGCAAGGTCATGAAATTTTAGTGCAAACACATGAGGACAGGACTTATGGACTCACTTATGCACTCATCAGAGACACAGAATACTTTATTGCAAGGCTGGTGTTGCACAAGCAGACTATTAATTCCCCGTCTGGTTTGTTAAAGTTCAGGGAGTATGTGAATGTGTGGAATATTTATTGAGCTGACCTCCAAATATGAGTGTGGTTTGTCAGACAAAGCAAAAGGCCCTTGAACAGTTGAAGTCAACCAGTTCATGTTGTTGGGGTTAGTTTATGTGCACACTTAACTTGAAAAATGACTAAGCAAACCTCAACAATAATCCAGTGCAAAGCAGTGGTCAATTCAAGTTAAAAAAACAAACATGCAGAGCACATCACTCAAATCTTTTTAGTACTCTGTTGATCACACAATGCAGATGGTTACTTAGGTTTTGCAATGACCCTTTAGTGACCATACTATACCAGGAATCGGGCTTTACATAGATACTTCCAAGAAATTGTCATTTGGAGGCTCGAACCGGTAAGAAAAAACAAACACAACAGTTACACAGTGTGCTGTGAGTGTTTCTTGCAGCACTAAGACATGGTATAAGCTGAAACAGCTCAGATTGTTATTTCATCAGTGGTTTTTAAGGGGATTTTTTACTGGTGCTGCAGAGCCGAAGATGATGGCTGAGCGCAGCCTTCGGGAGCCTGTTTTTGATTTATGTCGACTGGTAGCCTAGCTGTCGATCATACGGGCATGCAAGACTTGTGGGAAAAAATGTTAAGTGAGCTCTGGCCTTTGCTAGCAGGAAAGGCATCGGGAACACTGTAAGCCTGATCTTGATGGTGCACCCAGTTCTGCCATCTTCACTGTTTTGTTTTGGTGAATCGGTCCAAATTCAGGAAGTGGCTCTACTTCTGCTGCAAATGCCCACTTTCCTCCCCTGATCCGTGTGAGTGCTCCTCCATGGCGTGTCAGTCTTCTGGTTTTACGTGCATTGTGAATTCATACATGCACAACATCTTTACAGAATTGACCACCGGCCTGGTAGAAACCAACAAAAAAAAAAAAATTGATTCCAACATTTTTAAGCCGTCAGTGATCAATACTTTGTTGACATTGGGTCAAACCATTATGTAAGGTGTTACACAGCTGTTCCTGGTCACCCCCAGACAAGGGATTACCATTTGAGTCAATCAGCTAATGTTCTGGTTTTGCAGCCCACGTATTGTACTGGTTCACCCTCTCTTTTCTCATGTCCCCCTCACTGGCAAAAAAAAAAGGCTCAAATAAACCCAAAGTACAACACCAGGCCAGCACCAAATAGCATACAGACATAGTTAAGTACTTGCTGAGTAACACAGTGTAACAAATGTCTGTTAATCCTCAAAATTTGATGAGACCCAAAAGACAACTCTTAGAACTAAGTGAATATTGGACTTGGGGCCAAAGACACAACTCCAAGTAGTTTGGTTTTTTTAAAACAGCTCCTTGCTAGAAGTGTTTGTTACATGAATGAACCTCTTTCATCAAGTCAACTGAGCATACTGAATCCTTCTCTGGTGATTGATTAAACCTCTAAAAATCTATCTGGGGAAACTTAACTGTGTTTAAACAGGGATGCTTGTGTTGCTCTGTTACTGCTAAATATGTTTACAGTGGGTGACCCAACAGGCTTGGGGGTTAAAGTCTCCCACTGATTATTGATTTAAACTCTAAAAAATCATCTTTGTGCATCAACGTTACAAATTTAAAAGAAAGAATTCCTTCCCTTCTTAAACTGTTTACCTCTGTGATGCTGTATTATCTCACTGGTTTTTCCTCTAGAATGTGCAGACCTACAAAGTCCCTAACTCTGTCTTCACCCACCATTCTGCCACTCGCTGCAGCTCCGGCACACCAGCTCACCTGCAGCGCTGTTCAAACACTGAACACAATGGACATTTGTTTTATCAGAGCGATTCAGGAATACTTGTTCAAACTGGAAACCACTTCTGAGGAAGGATAATGATACAGAAAGTTCCACCCTGCATGTTGACAGGATGGGTTCCTTTGATTAGTTGCCTATGAAACAATAGAACCTGAATCCTCGGTGTTGAGACTGTCATCGGTAAACTGCTGTTTGAAGATGGAAATGCTCAGCCACGGTATTGACTGCCTGTTAGGGTCATGATTTGTCTTCTAGCATATAAAACACACCATAGGGACATGTTAACAAGATAATAATAATGATAATAATAATAATGATCTTCAATCATGTGTTTACAGCTTGTTGTGTTACTCTGAAGTGGATAAAAAAAAATGCTGTTGATGCTACTTTCACCTGAGTGTACATGCTTTGTTGAAACGTGCCTCATGACAATGCAACGAGCAGATGGCCGGCCTTGTTCAACATTAACCCAAACAAGCGCACAATTTTTAAATAATTATCTTGTGGCCTGGTAGATAGACCGATACAAACTTCCTGCCAATTGTATATTTTTTTCAACCACAGGCTGGGAATGTTCAAAAGACAAATGAACTGTTGGTGTCCTTGACATACATAATATATCTGAAGTACTGGCCACAGCCTCAGGCTCATTTTTGGTAATGAAGATCTGTTTCTGTTTATGCTCATTTTTACCCACATATTCAATAGTTGGTTTGATTCCTGCTGCAAGGACACAAGCTCGCACTTAAAAACAGCATCCTGGTGGTAAATACAGCACAGAAGATGGGTGTTTGTTCAGCTTCAGTTTGTATGTATTGAAATATTTCTTACATGCATTTACCCTTTTTCCAAAAAAAAGAAAGAATGTGAGAAAAAAATTGCTGCAATTTGACATCAAATGCTTTTCGCATGATTTTTTGTAAGGCCATTTTTTCTTCCAGAGCTACTGGGTCACTGCCTTGCCCCTGATGTGTGGACTTTATTTTATCATACTATTGTGCACTCAAAAGGCCTTGAGTCATGATTGTACAAACGATATCTCCAGCACACACATACATACATACACACTACACCCTTTTACTCCACATAGCTTCAAAATGCTTTATGGAAACTTTTCTCCAAGATAAAATCCTCCACCAAAGATCTGAGGAACATGGCCCACTTGCTTCAAACAGCCATGAAATTGTAGCAGAGCCAGATAAGACCTGATTAGACTTGTTATGTTTGCTGCTTACCGTCACGTTCAGCAGCACCACCTGCATCTTCTAACTCTTCAACTGTCTAACCGCTCATCCCCCTCCCTGGGAAATGCTGAATGTGCACTTTCTCTCCTCACATCTGTGACCTCTTGTGTCTCAGTGAATACTGTCTGCTCCCTCTATCTCCATCTCAAACACACACACACACCGGCACTCAGACATAAACATGCACACACATGCAGACACACACTTCTTTTAGCACTGGCTGCGCCTCATGCACACACACACACACATGCACATACACACACACACACACACACACACACACACACACGTTTTCTCCTCAACCTCAAACCCTGGTCTTCCCTGCCCCCATTCTACCACTCTGTGGTTTTAACTTGAACCTGTTACATATGTGTCACAGGGGCAGCGTTCCAGCTCAAAAGCCATTTTCCAATTGCAGTGGCAACCATGTGGAAGCGACTCAAGTCCCGATTCCTGCCAGGAATTAAATAAGACGATCATTTGTTAATGAAGTTAGATTTGGAAGCGGAGTTCATCATCTGCCATGTGTTAAGCTTCAAGTCTGAATTTATGTGAGCTCTCATGTGTTTGGTCAGGCACAGCATACATGCAATTACAATTCCAGAAGTCCCCTCCCTTGTTTGGAAGAGGTTCATAGCCACAATGTGTTTTCCACAACAGAGATTAATCCAGAATTGACCAAATATAAATCCTTAAATATACTGGAGCATATCAAATAAATTGTTATAAATAGCCCCCGTATGCAAACAAATGCAGATGTTTGGACTTGGACTTGGCGTCCCTGAAAATTTGCACTGATTCATGTTTCAGCCTACAGAAGTTTCACTTTAATTAGGGACCCATCAGGTACATTAAAACGGCAAACCTCAGGGCGACCCAGTGGCCAAGTGGCTGGAGAACGTATCACATGGGCACAAGTCCTTTAAGCTGTGGATGACCAGTTTGATTCCTGACTGACTGGACCGTGTGCCGCATGTCGTCATGCTGCTCCATCTATCTCACTTTTTTCATGGTACTATACTTAGTTTAGATTAGATAGAACTTTATTGATCCCTTTGATAGGGTACCTCAGGGAAATTGTTGTTCTAGAAACAGCATAACACCAAGAGAGACAGTTGTACACATCAGTTAAGAAAAAACAGGAAGCAATAAAAACAAAGGGGACGAATACAACGCTCGGTGCTGCGGAGCAACTATAGAGGCAGCCGTCTCCTACTGCGCCCCAAAACCTCATGTATATACAATATAAACTTTCGATAGTAACTTGATTAACAATGCATGATACGCTCATTCATATTCATAAATAGTTACAACCACCGCTAGGCATCCTGTACTTACTGACATCTGCATAAAAATGCAACTAATAACTTAGTTTTGGACTTCAAGCTGGTAACTAATCAGCTCTTTGACAAAAATCAAACCAAATAAACAGTAAGTATTGGAATACAGTCAAAAATTAGCTGAGTTTGGCTCATAATTGCGGATAATGTGCCAAATGTCACATCTTAGATGTTGATTGAACCACAACAACAGAGCAGCTTCACGGCCGACTGCAGCCAATCACTGAACGTAGCACAGTGGAGCCCAGTAAAGCAATGCAACATGTGAAAAAAACAGAAAGGATATGCAGACCTAAAGGCCCATTTGAAATGCTGTTCAAGTGAATTACCAACAGAACAAGTGCCAAAGCAACACGTGCCTCTGGAACGGCCACAGTATGTGCACGCTGGAGGGGAAGGCACACAATGTCCTCTTTGGGATACAGTAAAAGCGAGGCAAAACATGTTTTTCATATTTAAGTCAGAAGCCAACATGAGCTTTCCTATAGAGACCCACCCTTAGAAGAATAACCATTGGACAAGAAAATACTTAACTAATACTGAGGAACTGTTTCAGCCATAACGACGACATAGTCCACTGAGCACATCAAGGTAAATGTGTTCCACCTCGCCACAATACCCACCTCTTAAAAAGCTTCCAAACACCGCAGTGATGTCCAGAATGTTCCCACTGGTGACGTACAGCGTCAGTCAGACTCAAAGGATTTTCCAAGTATTGTCCTCTTTGCGAGAAACCGGTATAGTCAAGGTTAGCATTTTTCGATGCTTACTGAAAATGGGCCCAGCGAAGCCCAGCCATATCTGTCATCTCATACAACAGAGGCATGTCACAGTTTGGTGGAATGTGCTCAGGCAAGGGGCCCAGGATGATTCCCCCCACACGGAAAGTGTTTTTTTTGCATTAATGTGATGATATTACTGTTAAGATAATGTTTGAGTTTTTGGGGATTGAGATGATTCATATCAGAGACAATTGTAATGACATGGTCAGTGTTAAAGTGACAGTTTAGTTTTTAACCTGTTAAGCCCTGAGCTGTTTTTCAGGCCTCTGCTCAAAAATTACATACCTATAATAAAAGCAGTTTGTCCCTGCAACCACAAGGTCTACTTGAATAATTCTTGTGTTGTAAGAAAAGGAACAGAGATGTGTAAATATCAGTATATATGTTACTGGTTAGGAGTAAATGAAGATGGCACACACACAAATGAAAAATGTTCAGGTTCGCTTAAGGAAGAAGGGGAAAAAAAGCACTTTCAGGACAATGATCTCTTTGGAATGATCCAACTGCAGCTCTAAACCTCTTCCAGATCAGAGCACAATATGTGACCATTCTCGCTACAAAGGTTGACTCTGATAAAGTGAAGCAGATTAAAAATTAGAGCGTTTTTAGTCCAGACAGTCCAGGTGAGGTGGCATTTTGGCACACTCTGGCACATTTTTGCACACTTGTGACCATCTGAATTTTCTTATGTACAAAAAATATATTTTTACTTGTATATCACTGATGGTGTTCAATACATCCAAATACAACAGCTTTTTAAGTTTTTTTTTTATTTCAACCAGACCGCTGTAAGTGTCATGTGTCATGTGCCTGATGCTGATCAGACTGCTGTGAAGCTCCTGCGCTCCTGTGGTGACGCAAGGCTGTATCTCCGTCATGATTGGTCGATTTCAGCGATTGACACCGCCTTCGAATCGTTTGAGCCAATAGAATATGGCGATAGCCACCAACATGAGATTGACAGCACTTTTAGCCAATTAGAATCGATAGAACGCCATCTTGAAGACAAGCCGCTTGCTGAGCGAGTGTTCACTACTTAGCTCCCTGAGGATAAAGAAGCCTCCAAAAGTCGCCCGGAATGATTTGTGTGTAACACAGGAGGAAGTACTAACTGATTCCGGTGTGGATTTACCGATGAAATAAACGTTTCATGGCAGAACAGCTATAAGGTAAGAGACATTTCACAGCTACAGTCTGATGAAGCGGTTGCAGTTTTTGCTGTTCTTTGGGTTATTTCTTGGTGATGCTTTGGTTTCATAGAGCTTTGATGGACATGTTTGGAATCTGTGGACTGTCTGCTTTTGTTTGAGGAGTTGTTTGAGCTTTTTGTGAAGCGCTAGAGCCAGAAATGTGACCAGTGGGTTGACTGAGTGGCACTATGTCGATTTCCATATTTGATAATTCATTTAGTTGGTGTTTGAGTTGTGTTTGGGGCATGTAGAAATGGCTTATGTATTCCTGTAGCCCAGGTTCTGCTGTTTAATTTGTTGTGCAACATCACTGTATTCCTTTATGATGATTGAATTGTTTCACACTGTTTCAATTGGGGGCCTCTCGGGCTTAAGGGGTGAATGTAGGCAACATATCCATGTGGTGTTTTTTGAGCAAATATAAGCTGTCATGGCCATGGCTGAGCATTTGCACCTGAAAGCTGCAGTGTACTGATGACAAAAACACAGATTCAGACTTTAAGGGGTTTCATTACAAGCTAAAGGCAGGAAGGGACTATTTTGAGTTTTAAAAATGTAAATATGAAGCATTGATACACAGAGAGTTTTTAGGGGTTTAACTAATTAGAGGCCCAGGAGTCTATCTGGTCCTCAACTGTAATCATATTTAGCAAAAACAGATCAATACAGGCAACCCTTTTTCTCCACAGAATGGCTTAATATTTTAATATCGGTTTAATTGTTAAACTTGACAGCTGTCATGAAGTGTTGGTGACTCAATCAAGTGACGTTTCTTTTGCAATGCACAGTCAGCAAGAATTGTAGTTTATTTGTTTGTTTGTTTATTTATTTATTTATTTTTATTCATTGAATTTCCCTTCTGGGATAAATAAAGTATTTTTCATTTCATTTCATTTAATTTCATTTACATACAGCCTATTAAGTGACCATCTGTATCACCACATATAGAAAATTTGACACTGAGAACTCCTAATTGATTCGATTGACAGGATTATCTGAAGTAACCATAATGTCCACAAGCCTCCGCCGTCTACAGTACTCACGAATGGGGTTGAAGGGTTTGAATCAGAACAATACTTGACACATCTCTCTACACTCTCAGTCAGGGCTGTTGGTTTCTTTCGAACAAGTTAACCAAAAATAAGCTAATTATACAAATAAATTAGAATAAAAAAAAATTAGAAGACACATATTGCAGTTTCAGTTTATTCCTCATTTTATTACTTACACTATTTATGTTTGTACTGCAGATTGCATTTGTTCCAGTAAAGCAGTGAAGAGAAAGAATGAATGAGAAAAATTAGTGACGATCAAACGTCTCCGGAAAACTTAAGCACAACACAGTAAAGCAAACCCTCTGAAGTTCCTGCATTTCCAGTATAATCTAACATCTATTACAGTTTTTTTTGGATAATTTTTCCAGTTGCAATTCAGGGACGATACGGTACAGTTCCAAGACACATTAGAGCATGTGGAAGAATTCATGTATAAAATAATGATCCTTAGCGATGACATCATCTTTCATTCGCTCATACTTAAGTCAAACTCTTGACTCAGTACCATCTGCGGGTTGGAAGTTCATTTCACAGGGGAGCGTTATCTCATTAGCTACTTCTTGCTACACTAGCGGTGAACACACAAAGCTCTGCACGACTGGATTTCACAAACGGCTTACTGCTAATCCTGCAATTGCAGATTGCCTGATTTTGCACTTCCTCTGGTGAAATCCACAAGCTCCCTAAAGTGGGAAACCAGAAGTCGGAGGATGTCTGCGTCTGTTTAGTGAAATGTTGTATTTGCACAGCGCAGTTCACATGTGTGAACATGAAAAAAGACATTGAATTATATGGAGTGATGTCAATGACTGACTTCTGTCTCCAATTTCCTTTGTGAGTGTATGTTTGAACTCACTAATTTGTACCTCTTTATTAGTGGTTCCTCTATTCAGCTCTTTGAATAGTTAGATTCACTATTGTTAAGTTTCATCTTCATATTGTGACTAATTTCTGGTAACTCTACCATGAAAAGCAATGCAGTAAGGAAACATGCAAAAAATAAATCAGGAAACTGCTTTAATTTCAAAGCAGAAAAAATCATTGGAGGCAAATAAATGAATGAAGTTTTACAACCAGCTGCTCAGTCTCCTTATAATGTGGGCCCAAAGAAAATTTTGAGAGGTGGCATTTTCTTTTTCAGACTCATATTGTGTGTGAGCTGCATGTATCTCTCCTAGAGCTCCCCCCTATCAAGTGGCAGCACAATGCTACATAGCAGGGCAGAGCCCCAAAAAGTGATGTCATCCACTAAGAACCTAATCCATGACCAGGATGTTGAAGGATCTTCCCCTCCTCCTTCCTTTGCGATAGAATAAAACGAACAAGGGCCATCACCGAAACCAAAAGGAGAGATTAAGTTTTTCTTCCGAACAGGATGAACTTAAATGAACTGCTTTAAGAATCCCTGACTCAAATGAGGGTACTTCCAAGGACAAGTAAGGACCGCATTCCATTTGCTCCTGCACACACCACCATGCCTCCTCGCTCGAAGTGTGTTTAAACAATAGCAGATTAATGCTAAGCAGTAGCTGTTAGCCAAATATATTATTTCATGTGCTGATGGGTATGCTAAGGGGCGACATTAACTATACAAGTTTTGCAAATGAAAATTTAAGGTCACAGTGTAAACTGGCTATTGTGGAGAAGGCCTTATCCAACCTGGCAAAGAAGATTTGCTTTTATGGAAGAACAGGGAACATAAAGTATTAAAACCTTTCTACAATGCTGCAGGATACAACATGGTCAAAGTGTCAGTGAAGGCATTTTCCCCTCATGACTGATATTTCAACCCCAACGACTTTAACACTGGACAATTAGGCATTTATATTTTATGTCGGGTAACAGTGGCAGTGTCAGTCCAACCACTGCTTTGGTCCAGACTCAATATTTTTTAGATGAACTGACATAATTTTTTCAGTTACTCCAGGTCCCCTGAGGATGAATCCTAATGGCCAACTTTTCCTCTCTAGCACTACCACTCAGTTTTTTGTCTGTTTTTATGAAATGGTGGAGCAGCTGTGTTAGTGGCTTAGGGCAAAATTTAGTAGACGTTCATGCTTCCACAAGATAAATTAGAAAAAAACAAATGGCTCAACTTTTAATTTAGTAGCAATGTCTGGTAACAATTTAGGCATGCTAACCTGCTAAACCAAGGCGGTG
>NW_007578464.1:99372-118124 GCF_000690725.1 Stegastes partitus
ACCTTCTTGCTGCGAGGCAACGGTGCTAACCACTGAACCACCTTGCAGCCCACAAGGAAAGATAACGGTTATAAAAAGCAACAGTAAAGGTGTAACTGTGCAACTAAAGCCCTTGATGAAAGAGAAGAAAAGATGGTTGCAGTTCATTTAAAGTTATACAAAATCATATTTAGCACTGCTTTTGACTGAGCAGAAGCTCCTCCACTCCCTCCCTGCAGCATTCTTGACACGTATTAATGTTAATTTCAGATGCTTGGTAAGCAGCGATGGGGTATTGTTTAAAGGTTTCCTGCCTCAGAGTCACAGGGCTAAGCATTCAGGCAGGTGAGACTAAGATAACAAAGCTTTTTCGCTGAGGGTAGGTGATGATTAATCGTCGGATGCCTGCTCGAGGAGTCTGAGGCGTAAACACACATGCGACGGCTCGAGAAGAGGAAACGCTCGATGCGCTTCTGCGTTTCATTTGCGAATGCGCCGCGGGACGACGAGTTCTCCTCAAGAATTGTTCAGTAAACACGAGGTATATGAAAACAACAGCCATCCTTGCCAAGAGTTATTATTTTCTGCACGACGTACTCCAAAACATTTTATTAGCTGCCATGATGTACTGATGTCTATTTATAGCAACGTATGACATCCACTTTAAGGACATGTTTACGCACATTCTTTTTAGGAGTCGGTGAATACGTTTGAGGCTTCGGCGTCTCGGTCTGTTTGTGTGTGTGTGTGTGTGTGTGTGTGTGTGTTTGCGCATGTAAAGGGAGAAGGTACGTAAATTAGAGATTATGCACAAGTTTGTGGGGTTGTGGGGTTAACCTCTGATTAATTGCACAGCTCCAGTCGGTTGCGGTGAGGGCACGCTACTGTAATTTTGCAGCTGCTTGATTTCAGCGTATGAAACATGCAGTCCAATTGGCCTTCCGACCGCATACCAAAGCACTTAAAATAGTGTTCGTTTCTCAGAGCTCTACGCTGTCAACAAAACAATATGGGGAGTTATTAATAATGTGTTTTTCCTCCAAATTGGAAGCATGTACTAACAATAAAGAAGAACTCGCTGCCTTGGAGGTTGTTAATGGTTTGTTTTTGGTCTCCCGTCGCGTCTTTTCAAACAGTTTTTCCCCCCGTTGCATGCTAAGACTTGTTTTTAAATCTTATAATTTTAAATATTGGCTTAAGAGTATCTGTTTGTGACTGGGAGTGAGTGGAAAGAAATATTTACTAATGGCACGGCAAGGGATTGATGACTCAGTGAGGAATAATCCAGAATTCTGAGTCAACATGAGATCTGGTGGATTTACCCTCTGTCTTGTCTCTTGGTTTCATATCGTCGGCCAGAAGACGGCGCATTGTAGTCTAAACTTCAAAGGAGGCATCTCGGAGAAAATCTTGAGCCATATTGAAACACATACTGTAGATTTATTCCTGCATAACTTTTGCTCAGAGTGAGACTTGTTTGCTCAGATACAAGGTGTTTCTAATCACTTACAGATTCTACAAATTTGGATCTCGCGGGGGTACATAAAACGCAACAGATGGAGTTGTCCGTTTGACGTAGTTTGATAGTAGACAGATACGGAGGAGTGTCGCAAGCCCGACTGACTGAACTGAATTTGTTGCCTAATGACCATGGCGCCCTGACAGTAGCACTGTGGTAAAAATGTCAAGTTCCATATCACATCATAAATCAACACGCGAGCTTTTCTCCAACATTCTTCTTTAAGAGCCACATAATGTCCGTCCAACCAGAGGCAGCTGAGACAATCTTGTATTGCAATCTTAAAAAAAAAAAAATTGGGAGCTTCAGGAAAGAATTAACTTTTCAAATCAGAGCGAGGTGTGATGCGAAACGGTTTCATAATCCTGAACTTTACGCGGAGCAAGATGTCACAAACACAGCTTTGTGCGACTCATTCAAGGGAACCCGAAGAGGAGGCTTAGAGAATAAATCCTCCAGAAGGTTTTGATACTGTGCTCCTGGACTTCCTCATAGTGAGTTTGACTTAAGAGATAATTAAAAGTGAACCGGTGGGCAGGGAGCCACTGCAGGCACAGAGACAGGCTGTCAGGCGGATGGAGAGCGGCCAAGGATCCCGACCTGCCACACGGCAACAGCTCCATGACGTGGCAGGCCCACTCCGGGCTACGAGGTGCACAGTAATGGAAACCTCACGCTGGTCTCTTTCCTGTGAATCCTCACTCCTATTGCTGCATCTCATTCTCTTCCACGTAAAGAGATAAAAGTGGAGATTCACACATGTCCACATCCCGCATTTGTGTCTCTACTTGAGGCATGAAGTCTGCTCCTTATAAGGGTTTAAAATATACATGCAATAAATATTGAATTAAGCTAAATGTACAATTCATGCATTCAGATTCAGACGTTGTGTACAATTTACACCAAGTGCTGACCCGGGCCTTTTAATACGACTAAAAGCAAATACACTTTTATATTCAACGCGCAGCTGGAACTGGATTCAGTTCATTTCCTAAGACGTAACCCCTTTCAGCACGTACTGTCTTGGTTACACTTGGAGGATTACTGTTAGTCACAGATAGAGCTACTCAGATGGAGAAACGTTTTGTCTCCTGACAAACATTCCATTGGCTTTTTGAGAACATTTTCCGCATTAGAAACCAGGAGTGTGGAATTTAAAAGACAGTCAGCAAAAGTACCGTTTGATAGATAAGAACCTTACAGCAAAGCAAATGGACGGAGTTGTGTGTATGAGTCCATAACTTTAAAAGTGTTTTATACAAACCAGAGTTGCCTCCAGGGAATCTGTTCTGAGAATTAGATTTTATTTCTCCTGGGCTGACACTTATATATCCCTTAGCGTTTAGAGGTCACAGGTGAAAGAATTGATTTCATGGTATCTCATGTGATGGTAAAAACCATTCAGAGATTAGCACGTCTGAAAAGGGGGCCATGCCACAGCTTGTCTTTAGTGAGACATCGTGGATCTGTTTTTACAAATTCATCAAGGGGGACATGGAAGACTCAGGGCTCTTTTTCTCTGCAGCTCCCCTTTTGCTCTTATTCCCGTTTTGGTATTCCCCTGTGGAGATTCTTGCCACCCAGAGCTCGATACAGAACAGTAAATGAGGTTCCCCCTGACATTTCCAAAGTATCAGGGTGTGCCGAATGGTAGTGGCATGCAAAGTAAGTCTAAAGCAGTGCCTGAACTTTTGAACCTGTCACCTCGCCTTTCTTCCCCGCAAGTGCATGTGAACTCTTGCCTGCCTTTGTGCTACGAGCTGAAGATGGAATCAGGGAGGTTGGACTTTGAGTGAACTTTTCTCATTAACCCAATTCCTCCCTCAATATACATTACACGCACACGCGCTCACATATATTTTGCTGCCTCCCTCATCCAACGTGAGCCGCGGCTAATACCAAATGGAATGTATTAAATGAGAATTAATAATTAATGCTCTTGACTTTCTTAATTTGTCTGCGTGACTTAATGGATTCATTTCTTTTCATTAACCAGTGAGGCAGGGCGAGCACATGAATGGCACCTGTGTTTCCCGTATAGAGATTCCTACATAACACTGATTTAATTCCCCGATGGATGTAATGAACTTTTTCAGTGATTCACTTTGTTCTCGTCCCCCTTGACGCTCTGTTTCTTTTTTCAGTGGTGATGTATCTTTGAACATTGTTTCATGTAGTTCAATGCGGTTTTTGGTTAGATTAAGATGCTGAACTTATACTGAACTTGTGGTATAAGTCTGACAGCTGAGCGTCTTCATCGTTTGCGGTGCTGCTTTTAGGCTGTCTTGCTGTCAACTCTCCGCTATGGAGACTACTTCTTAAGCATCAGATGCTCCAAACCCCAGATGATAGAGTCTTTAAAATGCGTCTATGGTTTTTGTCCTTTCCATCTTTCTTACTGTAGCTTTATACAGGTTTTTTTTTTAAGGTAACTGACCACAAAGACGAAGCCTGTATTAAATTTCCAAGAATGAAATGAACAGATTTCCTATTTTGTGAGAAATCGATGAATATACTAAATACATTTAGATAGCAACAGGCATGTTAGACAAATGACAAGTAGGGAAAAGTCATTTAAAAACAGAACTTTACTTGACAGTGACTACTGTAGCCACCAATGGCAAATTGCAGAATATTGACTCACTGGAGCTTCCTTAGTTTCATATTCACATATTGACATGTCACAGCACATATTATATAACATTCGTGAGAACTCTGTTTTATCCAAGTGTCCCTGTAGGCTATGACAGTATGCCAGTCAGTCAGCAGGCCCA
Source organism: Stegastes partitus (assembly GCF_000690725.1). Lineage (NCBI taxonomy): Eukaryota > Metazoa > Chordata > Actinopteri > Pomacentridae > Stegastes > Stegastes partitus. The sequence goes on from NW_007578464.1 coordinate 103,645, forward strand.
ATACCAGGACATGACACTGATACAGCTAAATGGAAATCTGGTATATTTAATATTATTATTTATATTGCTTGCCTTAAATGCCTCCTCATTATTCTACCTCACTGGGGATGACTGGGACATTCCCTCAGGCAAGAAAATTAGATTCCAGTCAGGTTGTTTCTTCTCCTTTTGCTCTGCTTGTTTTTAAACCCGCTGACAGATTGATTTGAAATGAGATAAAATGCAGCATCAGTAGTTGCTACAGTCAGTTAGTCATATCAGTTAGACAGCATTGTCAAGCTAAACAATCCAAACCAATTTTGTTTGAATAATGAACAATGGACGAAGGAATGATGTGGTATCTGTTCCGTCCTAGGTGCACTACAAAAGGTAAGAAAATGCTGTTTTTGGTTTACTACAGTTATTGACAGCACCATTAGTAATATCATTAACAGACAATAGACACCCAGATGGTGTTGCTAAATCAGTGAGAGAAATAGAATTGAATTAAAAGAGAGCTATTAGTGGTCCAACTCGTGAAATAAACTATCAAAGAAAATAACTAAACTGTCCAATCAAACCAAAGTCAGCCAGCAGATATAGAAAAACACAAGGCAGCCAGCAGGTGTTACAGCTAGTAAGCTACATCCCTGGAGAAATACTTGTGTCCATAGTATGAATTGTGTTGTCCCATACTGTGTGTGCATGTGTGAGGGGAGCACTGGTACCGATATGTGGTCGGTGTTCAGCCGTTGGGGAAAGTGATGGCTGTAGGGAAAGCCTGTTCATGTATCTGGTTTTTCTGGTTTTAGCGGAGCAGATCCAGTGACTGCTCGCTTGGACATTTTCTGATGAGGTGGTGAGTGTTGTGATGAGTCTGCCGCCATCCCACTGACCTGTTTCCTAGCTCTGGTATCGTGCAGATCACTGATGGGCACCAGTTCCTGGCCTCTTAACTCTGCAGTTGGTAGTTTTTTTTCTCCTCTGACGGTGGCCCTGGAAGAAGTTCTACTGGGGTGGTTGTTACAGTTGGAATTTGCTCAAAGCTTCAGGAAACCCTAAACTGTTCCTGCGTTGGAAAATGGCCTAGTGAGCTTTTTTTTTTTTTTCCTTTACTCCATGCTGCCAGCTTTGACACAGTTTCTCTGTAGACCAGCTCATCAATGTTCTTAATGAGGTCTATGATCCTGGTATCATCATTACGCTTTACTAGCTTGATGAATGGATGGCTGGAGGTGCAGTCAGAGACTATGGAGAAAGAACCCAGTGTTGGTGATGAGGTGGGCGGCCAAATGGGCGCCAAGCTGCACCTGTTGCTTCATGCTGATCAGGAAGTCTGTTAAGAACTCGCAGATATCATGGGGTATCTCCAGCCGTGGCATCTTGATGGTGAGGTGGTTGGAGATGATGGTATTAAAGTCTTCAAGCAGAGCTCCGACACTAGCGTTGGGCAAATGCTGTGGTATGTAGTGGAGTTTAACAGCATCACTCACAGAATGTTTTACTTCTGTAGGCAAACTGTGGGGAGTCCAGAGGAGAGTTTATAATTTGTTTCAGGAAAGACAGAATGAAACTTTTGAAGAACCTAATGACTTCAAACGTCTGTTTATTTAGCCATGTAGAACCATGAAGCACCACGACCGCCACCGAAGAAGACGACATGATGCACAAAAGACACAACCAGCTAGAGATTGTTAGCTAGTTCTACATAAATTGGGGCCACCATACTGGTCGTATCAACCAAGCCGGAGCAACAAAACCTCTCTCTGAACTGAACAAGAGTGCTTTTGATTACCAGTGAGTCAAGCTTCATAAAGATTGTATTACTTGAAAACTACTGTTAAAAGTAACTCATAAAGTCTCCGAGACGTCTCACACACTCACAGACACATGAATGCCAGGACCTCATTTGTTTTCCTCTATGATAACACACAAAGGTTACACAGTCCTCATCCTTAAAACACAAAGTAATTAATATTATCTGCACTGTGTTGACATACTTAACAAATATATACACTTGGATGACTGGTTATGTGTTTGGCAGAGAAAGAGGATTTGGGGTGAGTAGCATTGTAGAGGGGTAAACAGAGGGACAATATGGGATTGGGGGTTGTGGAACAGTTAAACTGCTGGGTTTGGGTTTCAAATCCTGCCTGAACACCTGGGTCTGCATATTGCTTGGTGGAAGCAGCTGGGGAAATTTTTGGCCTGAAGTCCAAAACCTGGCTCTTACTTGGCTGTGCTTTCCAGACTGCTCCCATCTCGCTAGAAAGTCCTTTTCAGCTGGTGGAAACTGAGAGGGCTCCTAGAGCCCCACAAGCCTCAATAAATAGTCTCAAATGTCCTTGCATGCAGAGTGGGGGATGTCTCTATTAAGCATTTGTGACACACTGGTTCCCTTATGTAGTGTGTCACTCTGATTGTTATTACTTTTGTCAAGACCCGGTGCCACAAGAAAAGAGTGGCATTCCAAGGTAATATGAATTTGCTATTGGGCATATTAGCCTGTTAATACACTCACACACAAAGCCCCTAGAGAAAGTTTGGTATTCAAAATGTTAACCCAAATATAAAGTCTGGAATCAACCAGCACTGATTTGTGACCCGTGCCCTCCATGCATGCTACCTGGTTTGGACAAATTTTATTTCTTATGCAAACATTTAGGGATACGTTTACTTATTATCGTCTAGCAACGAAGAAAAATCTGAGATATACAGTCTAGGAAACTCCAGAGGTTGATCTTTAAGGTGCTCCCCAGCAGCAGCATCAGTCTCCCCCAGTGTGCACCACCACCACCACCACACCATTAAAAAACCAGCCCCACCCCACAACCCATAGGACCCAAAGACACCACAGGAAACTCCCCAGAGGTCTCGTTTTGGTGGCATCAGAGGGTCCCACACAATATTAGGCAGGTGGTTTTAATGTTGTGGCTGGCTCCATGTTATATATCCACAGACTCCAGCAGCCATGGCCTCTGTGCTGGATTTAACATACATTCCAGCTGAAAAGAAAAGCAGAGCGGAGCAGAGCACAGTGTGCAGAAATGATGGATTTGAGCTTTAGCTTTATTCTGAGCAAACATTTATCATTTCGGGCAGAAGGCCTGTCAGCCACCTGTGAGATCACAAAAAATACCCCTGAAGATAAAATTTCCTGTTGAATAACTGGCAAAAATATAATGTTTTGATTGTTCCCCTAATGCTACGTTCCCAAATCCATATGGAGTTCTGAGGAGAGATTTGTATATGTTGGCGTAGGGAATCAGCCAACATCTATAGATCTATCTGAGAGGATTAAAGGCTTGTTCACTTGGAACTGTAGCTTTTTTTTGTGCCTTACTTCATTTATGTGAACTTAGATGTAGATCAGTGTAGAGTTCATGTTTAATTGCCACCAACAGTCGATATACAAACTGTACATTGTTAGCTACGACAGCTGTTTGTGCGTAGGCTGAGTCTGTTTGTGTGTGTTTGGTGACTTTATGTAAAATCATTCTGCCTCTGAAATGAGTCCTGCGTACTGTGTCTGTCTGCCACGAATACATGTGCCCATGTTTTACTACATGTACATAAACATACGGCAAAAAGAAATTTGTATTTTAATAACTTAAGTGGTACAGTAGTTTACTTTTACTCCAGGGGAGTGGCTGTGTTACACTAAAACACACACTTTTTGGTTAACCATCGACCAATTAGGCTATTTGCCAGGTACCATAAAACCAGGCCAGAGACCTCACAAACTGGTCTCCAGTGAGCGACTGGGATTAAGTTCCCAGTCCCAAACAGTTGCAGCCAGTAGTGACGGGGTTGCTTGGGTTGGACAGATGGGATGACTGGGCGGGTCAGCGGAAGCAGGACCAGCTCAGTCTGCTGCTGCTGTTGCTGCTGCTGCTGCTGCTGCTGCTGCCGAAGCCATCTGGAAAAGTGGAACGGGATTCCAAGGCCTGACGATGAGGTGAAGAAAAGTGCTTTCCCCTCTGGGCCTGCCGGGCCGAGCAGTGATTTGTACCACAGCAAATAGGCGCTCGGTGAGAGGAGCTGCTCTTTCTCTCCAAGCAGTTGTCCTGAGATTCCTTCAGCATTTGCCGTTCCTCCTCGTCTCTTTCTTCATTATGCACCATCTATCCCCTTCTTTCCTTTCTATCTGGCTGTTTCTGGCTTCTCTCTGAGGTGCCTTTTCTCTGCTTCTCTTGACTGCTCCTTCCTCTTTGTTTGTCTCCAAGATTCTTTCCTTTTGGCTGCCAAACTAAATCTACTGACACTGGAAGAAGTCAAATTTTTCTCTCAAACAGTCCTATTTTTTTTTCTTCTTGTATTCCAAATTACAGTTAAAAGGTCATTAGAACACGCCTTTCAGTTTTATTTATTGGTTAATTAACTTCCATCCTACTCACCAGTTACTCTGGCCCAGTTTCAAACCGTTTCATCTGCTGCATGGGAGATAGCGGCTGGTTCCCATAGAAAAGCTTTGGGGAGCAGCTGTGTGCTGCTTTTAATGGAGGTGAGGAAATCAGCCAGAACAGCCAGTTAGTCTTTATCACTAATGTCTATTGTCTTGACAATATGAAAACACTTTTAATGAAGCTTGAGTCTCCACTTTGTGTTTGTTGTCCAGTTAAATCATCTCATCCCCTGTCTTCCTTGACTAATCTGAGTAAATTAGACTGTTTGTTCCCGGGACCGGAGGGCCAAAAAGCAAACAAACGAAAAACAAAGCTTTGTCTGAAAACACAAAGGTGAACTTTATTCTACACAAACATTGATACAAAACTTTGCTGGAGTTCTTAGAGTGCTGAGTCACAACTGACTCTGGGGAAAAAATGGAAATGTTATAAAGTAAATAGGTCAGTTTATCATGGAAAAAACATACATATGGCAACATGATACAACAAAGAAGATCCACTGAAATAAACGTTATTGCTCGTCACGTTGGACTGGGATTTCCTCCATCTTCTTCACAGCATTTAAAAACCAAACATTTCGTCACTGCACAGATTTTTATTCTGGGAAAAGTCATTCCTATTTGCATAGTTGAACCTTTTTAACTCTAAAAACGTGCTTTCCCCCCCGTTAACCCTGTGTCACCAGGATTCCCATGATATCTAATAACAGGGGGGTTGAATTGTGTTAATAGTTTTTCCTATAAGCATTTTGTTTTCTCACATTATCGTCATAATGCTCCACAGTCACAGATCACCTACAGTCCTGCTCCAGTCATTAACTTAGCCTCTAAAAACTCATCTTTGTGGATTAAAAAAATCTATTTCGGAGAATTATTTTTTTTTCCCCATGAAAATAATCCTTTAGACGTAACTCTCTGTGTTAGTTTCCTTTGATTTATCTTCCAATGTGTAAAAAAAAACCCAAATCGACACGTTAACAAGGTAACAAGAAAACTTTGATTCCCATGAGAGATCTTTGTTCTTTTTTTTTTTTTTTTGCATTTACTGTACATCATGTGAGAACAAAACAATAAAAAGTAATACAAAACATCTGAGCCCGTCCCAAACACTACGACAAGGATTGTTACTATTGATTCAGTGTGACCTGGAATCATCACAGTGGAGACGCTTTCCAGGTTTTGGTGTGATCACAAACTCACTTCCAAATCTAATGAGACCACAATCCTTTAAAACTTGGTGGCTGTGTTACAGCTATGATGTGGTGTGTGTGTGTGTGTGTGTGAGATGAGGTGTCTAACAGGGAGAGCACTGGCAGGGTGTGAAATTTGATTGTGTTGTTATGTTATCATGTGGGTTGAATTACAGCCATCTACGGGACTTTGATGTGGGTGCAGCTAATTGAATTAGATTCCAGTGTTGTTCCATTTCATGTATTTTGATATCCCCCAGTGATAGCGAGACTCTCAGCGACAAGATGTTCCTATTCCCCTGCTATTACAGGAAACCTGTGCGGTATGCGTACACTTCGGTACATTACCTTTTTGTCCTCAGTGAATCTCAGATAAGGCGTGTGATGACTTGGTTTATCAGAGTGATGAAGGGGGTTGCCATATGCTCCACAAGTGTTAACTGTGAGTATTTAAGGAGCCGTATTAGTGGGTCAAAAAGCACAAAAGCCTATTTTCAGCCGCAGACCTTTATTTAATTAAAATATCAGGTGTCTGGAAAAAGGACGTAAATCAAAGTAGGCTTCGATAGTTTGCAACGAGTGATCTCAGATGGGAAGCGCTTTGCCAGTAATACCAGTTTCACATCCAGTGACACGAGGAGGAGGACGGTGTGTGTGCGTGCTGTCGGGGGAATGAGGGGGGAAATTTGGGAACAAAATGTACTGTACTTGTTTTGGCCTGATGCGTAGCACTTAAAGGCTTTTTCATGGTTCGAAGCGCTTTAAGAGTCCAATATCCCTATTCAAATGCCACAGTCCAGCAGAGCTTCAGCCTGTTGCGGTTGTCTTCAGCTGTTTGGGGTCCATAATGTGAGAGCTCTGGGCTCCTATCAGCCTCCCTTTGTCTCGTCCCACACAGAGGCTCCTGTTGATGACTTATTTTGGAAACCAGAAGCACGGGCCTCTCAGCACTCAGGACAAGATGGCGAGTGACAGGGCCTGGCTGGCTGGGGCTTAAGTGTGTGAAAACTGGGAGTCTGACAACAGTTTTTGGGAACACGTCCAAAAAAATAACTGTTTTTGTGGGTTTGTGTGCTTTTTTTTTTTTTGTGTCTCCTTGTATTTTTTGATTTGTTTTGTTCTTCTCGGTGGAACATGTTCTGGTGCTCAGCGGGGGGATTTCCAAAGATAAAACGGGGGAACACGGTTTACTGTTGAGTGCAGCCAATCGCAGCGCTTCCTTTTATAAAGTTGTTACTGCTGATGATGTGCTATTGTGTTCCTGTATTAGTCTCACTCGGCTGCCTTCAGCTTGAGGTATTGCTTGTTGTCATTGTCGCTGAAAGGATGCTTGTGTGTGCAACATGATGGGAAATGCTAATGCGGTACCAGCTGTGCATGAAACTAATAAATGCAATGCTACAGTATGCAAATACAGAATGCAAATGAAATGTAGTTTGTGTGGGTTTTCAAGTGAGACATTAAAGGTTCACAGCACACATTTTCTACAATAACAATTATTTTTGTGTGTGAACTATAAGATCATTTTTTTTTAAGCACATACTACAGTTCTCATAATGAACTGTAAGCAGCTTAATAAGAACAGAGCGGTCCCCCTTTCATTCATCATTTAGGTCAGTACAATTGAATCTACTTAACACATTTAATTTTGCTAATCTACAATGCTATGGTACATTAGCAGCTATATAAAAGCCACGGTTCATTATTTGGCTTGTGGCTGCTGCTTGATTGGAATGGGAACAGCTTGTTGTGTTCACTGTAGACAGTAATACCAGACCAAAAAATAAATAAAAATAAAAAGAAGAGGAAAAAGCCCATACTAATTGTCTATGTCAGGCAGCGATGTGAAACTAAGTTTAGATTCCATACTTTTAAATCCAGTCGAATCCCTCCAAAGACTCCCCTGCTGCATAATACTTTCATGTTGTAAGACTGGCAATCCTGGCACAGGCTTTGTTTTAATCAGAAAATTCTGACTCCCTCTAATTAAGCTGGAGCGGGAACAGAGGTTTGTGTAACTAAACTGCCGTGAAACACTGCCAGTTGCAGCGCTGTGATCCTCTCGACATCCTTCCAATAGTTCATTAATCTATCCGGGGTGTATTACAAGAGATCTTATCATTTTTGGCAAGAGAAGCTTCTAATTAGGTCTATTTGTGAAACTTTGAGTCTTACTCAAACTGAGGTATACCCAACTTTGGCTCGCTTCACTCAAAGGGCCAAGAAGGGACATTTGTTTCGAAGGTTTTCGCAGTAATTGAAAGCAGGTCTGCTGGTATTGTGATAAAGATTTGGACTGCAGAATTAGCAATGTATTCCAAGCCCACTAAAACTGGACACAAGTGTTTATAATTTTTACTAGACTGAAAAATAGCAAGCTGTGTAAAGGATAGCGTTCAATTTCTTAACTGCATTACAATACTCACATGACCATATGTTCATAAAATATATATGTATATATATCAACGTAACCATTCCTCCGGTCCATTTTAGGAGTAAAGTGACCCCCTTCTAATGTACTGCAGTGCACTGTACTTTATTGGAATAAAAGTTGATTTGGAACTACCATAAAACTTTATTGAGTTATCATCTTTTTAGCCTGAAATTCCCTCTTTTCGTTTTTTTCCTGGATCCCACAGCTGAGCCGCAGCTGGATGTTCTTTCTAAGTTTGTTGCCGGAAAAAACAAAACATCTGTGTTGTGTTGAAATGTGTTTCCCCATTGATTGTGTTTCCCTTTCCCCGAACCCAACCTTTGCCCAGTCACTTTTGCTACACGTAACCTTAAGATAACCTAAGACCTAACCTCGGCATCGCGGGAAACACATGGGGAAGCATTATTCAAAGAGGAAGCTGGCTTTGACGTGAGACCGGCAATAAAGTCTAAAAGAAGGTTCAGCTGAAGTGTTAAAAGCATTTTTGAACAGAAGGATGGAAGGAAGTTAGGACGGGATTAGTTCAGAATCAATATGAGGGGGAATGATTCCCCCAAAGCCTTCACATGCGTTTGTGCCAATTTATTTAAACATATTTGAGAACAATCTGAACTTTAGTTAAACGAGTCAAGTTCTGCGTCATGTGTTTTAGTTACAAAACGGTCTCTGTGTTTCCGCCTCAACTCATAACTGCGTTCCTTTTTTAAAACCTCTGTATACATTTGTACGGAACAAATGTTTTTTTTCCCAGCAGAAAGACCCTACGTGGTGCTATATAAAGTGTTCTGGGACTGTATGTTGTGCATGTGCAGGGTTATGTGCGAGCAGCATGTGTGAGCAGTAACAGATGATCAAGGCAGAGTTCTGTTGTGACCTCTGAGGGATACGATTCATTGAAAACAATCTGAATCACTGCTCGGTGCAGCGCTTTGATTACGCACAGTTTTATGGTCACAACAGCACAGTTGTTGCCGTCCATTTTGTCCTTCTTGCTAGATTCGGCTCCACGTGACTCCTTCCTTTTCGACCGGAGTGAAGTTCAAGTTCAAGGGTCGCCGTACTGATACGTTCAAGGGCTATAAACTGTTTTAGCACTCATCACAAAATCTTGCTTATGTTTACGTATCATGACTTCTAGGAAGTGTTCCAAGCATTGCAGAAGTGCTAGGACTGCTAAATGACTTCAGATTACCTAGAAGGAGTTGGTGACCCAAATTAAATCAGAGTTCATTTTTTATAGGCATTTATTGATCTCGCATTAAATAGTTCAGATCCCATTTAAATTTTAAAGATCCCATACTACGTACATTGGCAAGTTTATCATTTCATCTCAGGGGTGTACTAGGCATATTTGCATGCTTTAAAAAACTATTTTTCTCATGCTATACATTGCTGCTGCAGCACCTCCTTTCACCGTCCACCTGAAATGCTCTATTTTGGCTCCTGTCGCTTTAAGGCTCCCTTTGCAGAAGTCAAATCTGCTCTGATTGGTCAGCTTGTCTGATGAAAATGAGGCAATATTGATAAGATGCTGCAACCCCAGATCTATGAGTGTGGGAGGAAAGATGTAGACCTAGCATGGCTAAGCTACATGCTAAGCAGACATTGTTGAAGTGTGTTATCATAGACTGTATAAAAGATGGACGTAGCTACCGTGACGTCACCCGTTGGTTTCTGCACTGAGAAAATGAAGCCAGGGTTTTGCTACTTCCTGGTTGACATCTTGGATTTTTGGAGCCAGTGACGCAAAACTCGTCGGAGGGGGGCGGAGCCATAGGAACAGTGATTGGTCAGACAGATTGAGAGGCGGGCCCTCTCTGCCCGCCCACATTTACCGCCTTCTGCTCGCTTCATCTGTATGGTCGCTGCCGGCTGTCAATCAAGCCAGCCACGCCCCTTGCCCAGCAAACTTTTGACGATTTTTTAAAAATTCAATATTAATTTATTTTCAGATTGGCCACCTGATCTCTGGATTTGACCATGAAAATTAATTTAAAAAACATCCTGAGCTGTAGGAATGTGGTATTTCGTGATCTGTGATCACTTCTTTTCCAATTAATTTCTACGGGAGCCAGGGCTTTTTGGAGCCAGGACTAGTGGACGTTGTGATATTGCAGGTTTTTGACACTTCCGGGTTGGCTTCATTTTTCAGGGCCGGTTGCTGCGTCCATCTTTTATACAATCTATGTGTGTTACATGATGATGTCGATAAGTGACAGAAGAAACGCCTCGACTTCAGCTGGGGTGTTGCGGGCAAGTAAAGGAGCTGTGCTTTCTGCAGGAGAAAATACTTCCCTCTGCTGTGGTTTAGAGCTTTTGAAGTTTAAAGACCTTGCACAAAAATGCTATAAATGATGAAAACAGATCACCTGAATATCATCAGAAGACACAGTGAACTACTGCGTTATCCATCTGCTACTGCTGTGAGAGTATCACGAGTTGGGTGCACACAGATGAAAAGCTCTGACACAAAGACACAAGTCAGGGTTGCAGCCAACTCAACAAAAAGCCGTGATGGAATTGCAACCTTTATGTTCGTTTTATGTACTTATTTGATTGCTGTTATTCTCGTTACACCACACAGATCCCATTTTTAGTGTCTTCAGTGTACATTAGGATCACATGTTCATCTCCATCATGATTTATTTACTAAACCTGTTTCCATTGTACTTTCTGGCATGTTTTTTTTTTTCCCCAGTACACCGATGCACTATTTAAACATACATTTCTCTAACTTAATTCAACATAAAGAGCATAGGAGTCTGCATAATGTTGAAGTTAAGTGCGAAAAATCGACAGTGCAAGATAAATTTGAGGTCAGCGCTACAGTGAACGGCACACGCAGGGAAATTTACTGCTATCCACGTACTTAAGTTTGGATTTAACATCGCTGCAATTCTCATTAGATGCACACAGAACACAGCATGTTGTTCATAAATAATGAATTCCAGTCCATCACAAAGATTCATTTCTGCGGCATTAACACCCAGCTGCTCACTTTGTCACCTTAAGAGCCCTGGATATGGCTTTAATCAACCAAAGTTCCACTCCCCATTCCGATGTGTTCATCTGCCAGAGAGCAGTCAAACCAATTGCTATGTGACTCTTTGGAGACTTGTTCATTTTATGCTTTAACGGGAAGGAACCAGGTTGTTGTCAGGACATTTGGGCTTCTGCAAAAGTCATTCACACAAGCTTCACACAGCACATATCCCCTGCAAGCCTTGAAAGTACAAGGAGGAAAAGGAAATACATATTGTAATGTCAGATTAATAGCTTGTTATGATTAGCTAACCAATTATCAACACAAACAGCCAGTAACTCCTTCATGTGGGTTCATGCCACCAGGGTCTCCTGCTTAGCGGAGGCTGCTTCCTTTGCTCCTATAGCAACCAGTAAGCAAAGCTATCTCTTGTTTCAGGGCTCTATTGTTTTGTTTCCCATTTTAATCGAGAGACCTTGTGTGGCCTGAACAGTATATTTTAAAATAACACTTTGAATGCCAGGTGAATTGGGAGGCAGTTATTTCAATACCCCCTATGTTTAATTGGAACGTTAACTGAACTCACTGAACCTGTTGCCGAGACATTTTTACAAGTGAAACTGAAAGCCACAAAAAAAAAAGAAAACAACACCAGATAGTATCTGTGTTTGATAATTTAGTTATGTGTCATGATCTCAGATACATTTGTGTCTTTAGCTGTTTTACTGTTGAAAAGATAGAAATAATTGTCTTCCTCTGCTCAGCTGGAAAGTTGGGATGGAAACCACCTGTGTTTGTCTGACATTCCTCTTGCTCAACGGTCCACTGTGACCTGATTACCTTGTGCTGTAAAGGATTATCTTGTCTGTTTATGAAATTATGAAATTGTTAAACAGCTTCACACTGCTCATTTTCCAGTGATGTAAGCATCTCCGTCTTCTCTGCTCGTCAAATTTCCTCCAGCTTCCTGCCCAACTAGGACAAGAGCAGATCTGTTGCACACATGTATCTCCCCAGAACATGTAACTCATGTCTGTTTGACAATTAGCAAAGAAGATCCTTTTTAGTAAATGACTGATGTGGTAAATAAGCTGTTTTGCATTTCGGGGGAGCGCATCATTAGGACCACATGTCATCTGATACGCAAACAGAGTGTGAATGATAGAATAATGCTTTAAATGTTGAGGTAATTTTAAGAGGTAAAGAAGCACAGACTTTTTTACAATAAGCTGACAATACAAGGAGGCCATACATACAACAGCCACAATATTAAGTCCCCCTACTGAATATTGGTCCCACTCGTGTCAACAAAACAGCTCTGATCTATTTGTGGCAGGGTGCTATTTAGAAAGATATGCATAAATCAGGCTTATTCAGATTAAGATCTGGTGAGTTTGGATGCAAATTCCTTGGACTCTTGGTCGGGTTCCTCAAGCCATTACTCAGCTTTATTTGTGGTGCGATAGGATGCATAGTCCTGCTGGGGAAAGCCTCTGAGTCAGAGAGTCCATGTGGGGCAGTGCTTTATTGGCCACAATGTTTACAGGGGGTGTTATTTGTCAAAGTAACATGAATGCCAGGACTTGAGGTTTCCCAGCAAAACATTGCATTGTTAAAAATATCTCAGAGGAAACACAGTTCTACACGTTTGAAAATATATATAATTAATCAGTAAAATGCCTCGAACAAAACTGCAGTCCTAAGTTGAGTGTGCATGTCAGTAAAAACACGGTCACCTTGATTCCAAACCTATGAGTGCAGTACAACTAAGAGACCTCGCTTCGAGGACCTCGAGGGCTTAATGGACTTATCAGGGATCAGCTATTCACAGATAAAAGGTAGAGCCAAGCTGTGTAAAGCCTGTTAGGTAATGAGAAGGATTTCAAGCTCGCTCCTCCTAAATTTTGATTGGAGCCCAGTGCAGTGAAGCCAGGACGGGGGTAGCCGATGGGATCGCTTCTGTCTTTAAAATTTAGAGCAGTTGAGCTACGGCTTCTTTACTTCAGCAAGAATGCAGAATTGCGACAGCTGAGAAGAGAGGAAATAAAAGCATGGATTTCTGGACAAGAGATTTGTTGTTTTTTTTTTTAGCCCTGTGGCTCTGTGAATGGCAGTGGCAGTCAGGTTGTTGGTGGGTACACCACTTAGGTCCAGACATTCAGGGTACCCAGAGGATGAATTCTAATGATCCTGTGACTTTTCCTCTCGTGCCTCCATAAGGTTTTCATTTTAGTTTTTGCAGTGTTTAGACAGCTGTTGGATGGATCGCCCATCAAAATGTTCAGGACAGTTGCAGGCAGCTGTGAACTTGCGCGCTGACAGCAGACATGCACACACTTTTATGCATACTGCAATTGGGGATATGTATACGCCGTCATGTTGATCACTTATGCACCAGGGATGCTCCTGTCAGCAAGAAGAAGAGCTCCTTTTTTTTTTTGGCTGGATGACATGAAAAAGTCAAAATTGAAAATAGTATGTGTGACTGAGAAAGAAGAACAGGACCAAGGATTTAAAAAAAAAAAAGGAATACGGTGTATATTTGCACTCTACAAAGGAATGTCCAGTTAGCTTTTTCAAGTATGTGCTTCCTCTGCACACTTGGACTGCAGACAGACGATGCAGTCAAACACTTTGGGCTGCACACTGACATCTGCACAGGGGGGTTTGTGTGGACACTTCCAGATTTGGTCAAATGATAAGCTCGTCTCGCTGATCCATGTTGAAACTATGAGGTCAGCTTTAGGCTTATTTCTGTGCTGGAAGCGAACCACATTTCTGCATGGTCATGAAACAGGCAATTCAGAATGTCAAGTACAAGTGGATGATTTGTAAAAATAGAGCCATTAACTCTCTTAACCCCCGAAACATAATACAGGTTTGAAAGGCAATGTCATCTTTAAAAGATTACCAATTACAACAACTCAATAAAACTAACCAGTTCTTATCTGAAAAAATGCGATATTTCATCTAAATCCCTTTATTCTACATTTCTTACACAGTTGAACCAACAGTCATGTGACAATTATTCAGCTTAACAGCAGGTTGAGCAGATAGGATGGAAACAAATTCAGGGGGGGAAATAAAAGCTACTTAAAATAAAGCTTGGTTCAGAAAAGGTATACAGAGGAGCAAGTTGTTGGAAGATACTTTGGTCCTAGTGAAATATCTTTCTAGAGTTGATGTGCAGAGTACAGTAAGAGATTATCTACAGCATGACAAGACATTTTTGAGTTCTCTTCTATTCATGGCTTTGCTATTTCTATAGAGGTACAGGAAGTTATAATGTAGTGAAGAATGAGCCAAAACTGTGACAGAAGCAAAAGATGAACTGTTTGGAGTTTCGAGGGTTAACATGCGATTAAACCTTAAAAGGATCATGAGCAACCTGACATATGCACACAACAAAGTCATAACTCAACAAGTAGGTTGACAGTAATTATATTCACGTCTGAGTCGAAGATGCAGCTGTAAGTTGTTGTCTGTGCT
>NW_007578464.1:118752-152761 GCF_000690725.1 Stegastes partitus
CTGCACACCATCCTACGTGCATTCTACATACCTGTCGAAGCGCACATATTTTGCAGCCCAGTCTCGAGCTGCACTCGGTTTGCAGGTGGAAAATATCACTGAAAGCAACTTTAAATCCCAAACAGATCTCAAGGGCAGAGGGTCTTTGGTCAATCACTTGTTTGTTTAAATTCCCAGTTAAATATACAAACCAGGAGAATCTCTTTCCCATCACGGATGGCAGGAAATACAGCCTGTTGATTAGTTTTCAAGGTAATAAGCCGGATGTGTAATTGTACCTTTATGTTGTTTATCGGATGATTCAAACAAGCTCACGGAATCTCCGTAGACTTGATGTGATTAACCGCAGGGTCAAATGTTTTGTAATTCCGCTCCTTTCACTTTTAACATTTCATCCTTTTCATTTGCGATTTCTGCCTTTAGTGTGTAACAGTCTCCTTGATTTCAGGGCCAACCTTTGTCTCGCGAAACGAAGGGAAGAAAAATTAGGCATTACACAGCTGCAGCACAAAAGCCTCTTAAACAAGCCTCTTGAACAATTCTTAACAGAGGCCATAACCTTTGACCTTCACTGACATACCATTACATAGGTTAATTTGACTGATATCCTTGTTTAATGATGTGATGGACGGACGGCAGCATTAGCCAAACTCAACCTTTCTGTCCGGCTGAAGAAAAAGGGTCAAACAATCAGAACCCAACTCAAGTGATTCGGGGTCAAACTCCCGAGGCACTCCCAAAATAAACTCAAGTAATGGGATGGGTTTGGTTCTCAATCTCACAAGTGAACGACATCTGAAATGAGAAACAGCAGGTGCTATTTCCCGCAAGGAAACACAGAAGCACGGCCTTTTGTTGCACCCCGTCTGATGGCCATCGGCACAACAAGGCAGCTGGAGAGATTTCAAAGGGCCTGTATCAGAGCCCTGCTGGTTTCATGTTCTCCCATCTTCCTTTGTGAACGTTCTCACCACGCCTGCTGGAGAGACTGTCGAGGCTATATAGTAACTGCTGTCCTGAGTGTCTCTTTCAGATCTGTGTGATTTATATAGAACTTTGATTATTTGGTCGACACCTCCGAGTGAATCTTATACTCTACAGGGAGTTTCAAGTTGCTGTCTTCATTTCTAAACTCAGTTGTACCTAAAAGACAACTGCCAATAATTAGACATCATTCTGTCCTGCAGTAAACCAGGTTAACTACTAACAAAAGAAGTATTTTTCATGTTTACACAGTTGGGTGTTTTCAGTTCAAGTGGGATTTTTTTTTTTTCATTTAATCAAACATCAATGCTCATTTATTTATATGTTTCTGGGGCAGTGGCTCACTTTAATAGTGTGAAACTATTTCGTCTTTTATATTTTTTTCATTATTCTGTTCGATTTCTAATTGTGCGTTAAGAAGTTTCAGTATTACTAAATAGCCTATGCACATATGTACCTGTATGAACTGTATTTGGTCAGTTTGTTCAGTTTGTGTGTTCTCCTACAAGTTCTGGTGCTGGTAGATATTGATAGGACATTGGGAGTAATGGCTTTATTTAGAAAACCTTCAAAAATACGAGCAAAGACACTTCCAGTGCAAACCTCCTGCTCACCTTTCTCTATCACAGTAAGTGAAACTGCAAAAAAAATGGTGATTATAGAGGTAGTCACACCATTAAAATGAGTAAAACTACATTTAAATGCTCTGTTGGTAAACCTTGGATTCTGGCATTTATATGGATTTTACTTCGACATGCACCACCCACTTAAACATCATAGCAGGCAACGACATCCCCAAGCAGGAAACTGCACTCCACTACAACTCATAAACTGCTCAGAACCAGCTCGAGGAACACAAAATAGAGCCAAAGGTGCCTCCAGATTACCCAGATCCCAACCTTCCACGGGGTTAAGTCGGAACAAGCTTGATCCATGAAGGCCCCGCGTCACAACCCACCAGACCCAAAGGATCTGCTGCCAACATCCTGAGACTAGACAGCACTAGATACCTCCAGAGCTCTGTGTCAGTGCTTTAGTAGGTCAGATGATTTGTCACAATGAGGGAGACATAAACAATTGGGTTGAATTACATTTACATTCACACATTGATACGAGAGAGCCCTCAGTAGAGGGACGTAGTTGCCCAATGTATGCATGACCTTGACCTTTTGTCTCAAGGTCATATTTTACATCATTAGTTTATAGGCCTCTAATGTCTTCCTAAGTTAGCGTACTAAACTTATGACTTTTTGTGCATTTTCAATCATACAGAGCTGTTTTTGGGAAATGCGACCTTTGACATCTGTAGCGGTCACCAATGCATGTATTGACCCCAAAATCTAATCACTCTGAGAAGGGACCACACTGAGGACATGTATCAAGTTTAAGGTTCAAACTACTGTCCTGTAAAGCAGTGGTCCCCAACCCGTTTTGCATTACGGACCGGTTTTAATCAGGAACATTTTCTGCGGACCGGTCATTGCACAAAAAATAATTGTTTCTACTATTAAAAAGTTTCATAAATTAATAAAATTACTTGTTAAATATGTGTTTCCGTCTCAGTATCGAGTCTCTTTCCAAAGAAGTTCTCCTGAGATGTTTGTTTTCTTATTTATTTCGGCAGCGGTTAGACTGACGGCTTCGTTTAATGGCCGAGCATTAAAACTAACAAGAGTCAAGTGCGAGAAACAAGACGGACGCGACGGGAAGATGAGCTAGTCATTTTTCAAAATAAAACACCCTGCAGACTCCACTGGAAACAAAAATAAACCCATCAAATGTGTGCTTTTTTTTTTCTTTCTGTGCGGCCCGGTACCAAATGACCCACGGCCCGGTACCGGTCCGCGGCCCGGTGGTTGGGGACCACTGCTGTAAAGCACTACACTGTTAACAGACAAAACCCCCCCCCCAAAAAACCACGCACAATTACCCATCACCACCACCAACACAGTCACTCAAAGCACAAAAGAACAATGTGTCATGGTCATGTGTAATAATACATAGATTATCAGCCGTATCAGTTCTGTCAGTGGATAAAATGTGACACTGACTTAAACTGCCATAACTTTCTCCCGTTAAACCCTTCATGTGTGATCCATAAACCCTGCTATAGCCTTCATGTACATTAGGGGCCGTGCTGTGCCCTGTGCCCTCCAAGCCTGGAGAACATCCACGTGTTTTACACTCCACATCGTTATCTGTTAGTCTTCAAGCCCAAGCAGAAATAACTCTCATGACATCATCCAGAGTCCCAGAAAATGGTATCAAACGCTTGAAAGACTAAGCTCCCTACGACCGGTGCACTGATAAGAAGGTGTTCAGTAAAATCAATAAAGCGCCCCTTTATTTTTTGTGTTTCGTCTGACTTGTGCCACCTCTGCATTCCCCGCAGGACCGAGGTGTTGAAATGGCTCACTAGCACATGGTTTACAGTGTGAATCATACATGACGGCCGAGGCACGGAGCTATTCACTACCTAACAAGGCCTTGCAGGGGTGTTTGTGTCTCCTTCACGGCCAAGGTTTTTTGTACTTCAGGGCCTCTCTGATTGAGCAGCTGGGAGATAAGAATCCTTTACTCCAGTTCTCATCGCTGACATCACCAAAGCATCTTTACAAGCTGGCACGCTGTCACTTCTGCTGCTGCAACAAGTAGCTGCAATAAATGATCATCCTGGTCGAAGAAGAATGAGGAGGATTGTTCTGGTAAAATGGATTTCTGGTCAAGAACCAACAGATCACACTCGGAAACTCCACCTTCGTTTCTGTTTCTGCACATATCAGTGAGGCATGAATGAACAAATCCAGAGATTTCTGAGAAAGGCACAATGCTTTCAGACGTCTGATTTGTTTTCCCAGCTCTTGACGTAGATATCTGAACTTGGGTTCACCTAATATTGGTGAGATGACAGTTTAAGCAGATACCGCATTCATTTATGGATGGCTGCACTTTGTGATTACCGCGGGGGGAGCGTTGCGAGGGCTAGGTAGGACAGTTATTTTCAGACCCATAAAGTCTGGAGTGCAGGTCTGTGGAATTATCCACCACCCCAAAGGCCTCGCTACCTCCAGCGCAATAACAGCCTGTCTCCAACCTTAAAAATAGCTGGACGCTGGAACTCTCATTATAACCATCCATCCCTGCAGTGGAAAACGTCTGACAGAGGGAGGGAAAATAAAGTTTGTTTATAAACGAGGCACATGTGCCCTGCCAATATTTTTAGTGAATGATTTCAGTATTTTACATGTCCAAGTAGCGATAAGTGCAGGATGCTGTGTAAAACAACTGGAAAATTGAAAAGGAAGTGAATGTGTAGGGGGACTTTAGGTTTGAGTGGTTTTTACAGTGGAAATAAATATGCTTGACCAACGTAACAAATTACAAAACCTTGAACCGTTATCAGTTACAAAGGAGGCATCCATCAACGTTATTAGTTTACAAGAGAAAGCTGTGCTCGGATGGCGTAGTGCGCTACGAAAACTCCACGTAAAACGCTAGGTTTTGCCTGGCGTGAATAACCTCCTGTTTAAACCAGAGTGTCTCCTCTCACATCAAATAGATCACGCTTGATCAGCCTCCGCACTGAGCTGTTGGGAGTCGTTCTAATCGGATCAGCTTTCAGGGGTCCGAAAAGCAAAAAAGGTGAAAAAGAGTGTGAGAGTGAGGTGGAACCATGCTGGGAGCTGGTGTGTCTAGGTGTTTTAGTGTGCATGTGTGAGGGTGGAGGGTGCAGTGGTGGGGGGGAGAGTTGTTGCTGAGAGGTGGCCCTAGGCTAAGTTCTGCTAAATTCACACCAGCTGTAGTGATGTCAGTAGGCAGTGTGTCGAATATTCCGGCTCAGAAGCTCCGGCCAGGCTTGTGTGTAAATCTGTGTATTCAGGTGCGTTATGTGAAGTCATCTGATGCAAAGTGGCCAAACTTCAGGGTCTGCAGGGAAGCAGGGCTTCCCAGGCCAAAACCTTTCTTCTTCTACCATTCACCCATCATTTCTTTTACTGTCTCAGCCCGTCCAACACTTTCTTCCTCTGTTTGAGTTGTTGATCTCCCCCGCAAGCCAAACGCTTCCAATTCTGACTTTTAGTCGCTCTCCAGCACTCCTCCTGCTGTGTTTTGGAAGAGGAGGTTTGCTAATATTCATCTCACTTCTGGTGGACAATATCACTCACCATCAAGCTCATATGCTCTTATAGATATCCATACACATATGAATAAAAAGTATATCCCATACACGTGTCACCAGCACCAACATGACAACTGTGGACACCAGGAATCTTTATAGTCGTCTTATTTTCCAGTTGTTGGAGCTGTCAGGTTTGGAGAGGATGCTCTGATGCAAATGCAAATCCTCCACCGCTAATGCTCCACTGCAAACAACATCATGGTTTCTCCACATAGTATCGCTGTGAGACTTAATATAACTGTTAAGTGACTTCTAAGGCCAGTGTTCTACTTTCCACATCCATGAGTGTGTGGGAGTCCACTAGGGTCTCAGAAACATCAATTTTATCATCCGCCCAAGTCCAGCAAACTGCTTAGGTTCCTCTGTGGATACAGCATCCCAAAATTTGACTTTGACTATGATACAAGACCAGTAATGAGCACTAGCAGCACAAGGGGCACTAATAGTGTCCATGTGCAGAACATGCAGACCTGCTATGCATTTACTGAATGCGTCCTCCAAGCAGACTAGAAAGTAGTACAATAAGTAGAACCTTGGTGTCAGCAACTGTCCATGTGCGCATCTGCAAGGGAGTATTAGTTTCAGCAAGCTCTCCCAGAATGACGTGTACATTCCAGTGACAAAGCCCTCTACCGTTTGAAAAAGTGTGACGATTATAGATCCGCAGAGTCCATGTTGGGGGGAGGCTGGGGTGGAGGAATGGGTCGACAAAACATTGGACTTTGGAAAAGGCTGTTTATTGTTTCTGACCCATAATCAATGTTGTTGTTTTGTGAACGGCGATGAAGCACTCGATTGGAAGGACTTTGAGTTGTCCATATCCAGAGGTACTAGTCTGAACTGAGCCCTATGACATCTGTCTCTTCAGCTTTTTGTGGATCTTACCTGATTCTGCAGTTTCAAAACTGTGGCGTTACTTTCTTTTTTTCATTCCTGAAGTAATTACACGTCAGTGCAGTTATTTAACTTAAAAAATCTGTGTAACGGCTTTGTAGAGATGGGTTTTTAAACATATTTTTCAAAAAAAGCTGCTGAAATAGGTGAAAAGACTTGTGGGGTTAAACTATGAACTGATGAGATGAAGAGGAGGTGGATTGATGTCTGCAGTGACTGTTTAATTTACAAACTTTAATCAGAGACAACTGGGATTCACAGATGATCTTGTTGCAGGTGGATGGGCTGAACCGATGATCTTCCTTCAAGACTTTTCTCCTACATCTGTTGGCATCATCGACAGGACATGCCCACTAGTGAGTTCCCTCATCTGCTTATTTTAGTATAGTAGGTAACACAAAAGGACAAAAAAAAAATCCATATCTACAAATTGTGATTTCACATCTAACCTGTCTTGTTAAAACAAAGTCAGGTCTGATTTTAGAGTAACTTCATTAAGGCTGACGTGAAAGCTGCCAATTAGCGCCTTCAGCAGAAACACCCCCAGCATGTCAGAGCAGAGAATACTGCTTATGTTTTCACAATTTTGAAATCTAATTGTGTTTGTTTTTGTTCTTTTTGTGGAATAAGAAACTCAGAGCACACATTATTATTTTTTTTTTATTGATTTACAAGGACTCTTAAGTCAAAACACAAGTAACCATGGTTAGCTGGAGTTCAACAACATATTTTGAGGATGTTTCCCCCCCTCCCACTAATAATCCAATAATCAGTATTAAATGATCGGGCAGGATGAGAATGTTGGAGGGAATAACGACCGCGTGCGCCTCGCTGCTCTGCTTCTTGCGGTTAGCTGCCCCATTGATTTAAAGAGAATAGGGTTTCATAATGTATTTTCAAGTTTCTCAATTTATTACTTAAGTGGAGCTGTCCATGCAGTATTACACAGTAGGAGTCCTGCCTTGAACCATGATTCAGTTATTATCGCTGCTTCTTTTTTTTTTTTTTTTTTTGCTTTTTCACATGTATTTAAATTTAAAAAGCAAAACCAGACGCGGTGCATCTGGCTCGCCGAAGGAATCGTCCGTTAGCTGGAGAAGCTGCACAGTGTTGTTAGAGGTGTGCCGCGGGGCTGTCCTTTTGCCGCCCGCTGTGGGAAACTGCTGAAATCACAAAGGCAAATCTCCAGTTAATTTAGTCATAGGACGGGAGCAGGAAATGATTGTGCGGATGGGATGTTGACATTACGAAAAGTTTGTTACCCTAACCCTCATTAATTGAGGTGCAGAAGTCTCACATGAGTGCAGTAGGTGTGTGTGTGTGCACAGGGGTGGAGGGGTGAGGGCCACGCAAAGGTTACGCACCACTGTAACGTATGAAAAGAAAATACCTCCGAGTGTTGGGTTACAGTAAATCTAATTAGAGGATTACTGTTGTGATAAGGACTGGAAGGCTTGGTAAGCTGTTTGTTCTCTGGTTTGACTTCAATTACACACTGGGTTTGTCTTGATGTAATGCGTATAATTATCTTGTAATTACACCTTTTGAGGATGTTTAGTAATGCAATATGCCATTTTGAAACTGCAAGTTAAGACCACAGCGTTAGATGGAGCTGGAAAACAAAATGGTAACACCAAGATGTAATCTGGACCTCTGCGACGAGCTGTTCTTCGTGAGATTTATGATATTAAAGGGGGCTGAGACAAGTCAGGGGTTCAGGTTGGAATGACATTAAAAAGCACTTTTTGCTAGGAAGTGAGCAAACACAGAATCATTGGTGCTTCCTTTGTTTTCTGTATTTATTTGGTGAAAATTGCCCTCAGCAAAAATAAGAAATCCATGTTTTATTTCTTTTTGTGCTGCTACTTTAATGTTCATTCACCAAGCATAAGCGAACTAGATTGGGATGGATGCATTCAGCTTAAACAAAGCTACATAAAGATACATTCTGTAATTTGACTTTTCATCCTGCTATTAAGCTCTCTCTATTTTACATCTAAGATATCTGGCAACACTGTTCCTGCCTCCATGATGTCATTCAACTAATGGGGTAAACTGTGGCTATAGGAGCCAGTGTGTACCTTCTAACAGGCTGGACCCATGAGAGCAGACAGCCAGCATTAACTAGACCCCCCCTCTCGCTTTAATAATGCAGAACAAAAACTTCCCGGAGCGTGTGGGAGCTGCAAATCACTCTGCAGAGGCAGACTAAAAGAAGCTGGCCATCCACTTTTGGAAGATGGTTTATAGTTCAACACGAGATGGTTGATAGTTAATGCTGTGTGGTTAAATCGGTTCTCTAGTCAGTGGCGCACTACAGAATGAAAGTTGATGCTTCAGTTGCCCTTAAAAATGTCACCCGCTGTCAAAAGTGTCATTCAAATATGTCCCAAGATGAGGAACTCTTTTATAAAAACTGAAAATGTGCACAATAGCGGCAGCATCATGCCAGATAAAGTCAGAGTAAATGAATTTCTGAGTTTTGTTTTTCAACATGTGATACTAAAAACATGTGACAAGACAGTATTAAGTTGTGGACCTAAACTCTGAGACTGTTTTGTGCTCAGGATTTTTTTGGACAGGCCAAAAATCAGCTCAATGACACGCTGGAGCCAACACGAACCCTCTTCTTCAGACTGTAACTTTAACATAAACTAGAGCACAGTAACATCGGTGGTTCTGCTGTTCGATCACGATGGATTTCCGAAAAGCTTGGCCTCCTTATTTAAATTTCCCAAGAATAATGAGATTTGGAAGAGGTGAATTCATTTTTTTTGGCCTTTGTGCCTTTATTTGATAGTGAAGTGAGAGAGAGACAGGAAAGTGGGGAGAAGAGTCAGGGGAGGACATGTGGGAAAGGGTCATGAGCGGGATTCGAACTCATGATCTTCACATCGGGACTGAAGCCCTGTACATAGGACGCCAGCTCAATCAGGTGAGCTATAGCAGCGCACCGATGTGAATTCATTTTGTGAAACTGGAATTCACAGATAATCTCCTGTTTCCCCAAAGAGACAAAAATATTCTGAATCTCCTTTTTTTGATTTCACATTTAACCTGTTTGGCTAAAACAAACTCAAACGAGAATCATTTGGGCTGCTGTGAAATCTGTCCATCACCATTTCAGAGTAGACGACTTACTTTATCATAATTTGGAACTTAAATTTACATGTTCTTTAAATCATTCAAATGTGTCTGGTTGGTTGATGACAGTTAGAACACATAGTTTTTACTGCTTTACACAAACCTCAACGTTTGCTTACACAAACAGAGTAAAGAACATAGAGTGCAGTTCAACTTTAAGGTATTTGTTACTGTATTTATTATTTTTTTCCCATTACAGGGTTAAAAGAAGCAAAACCCAGCAGGATCCTCGAACGCTCAGAGGTTCAAATCCATACTGTGACTTTTAGAAACGATGATATCATCCAGTCCATGTGAAAGAACAGCTCATGGTTTGCCTTATTTTGATAAGACGTAAAGGTCACCCGGGGATGTCCTGTGTTAGCGGAGGTGTGTTTGGATACGCTCACTCGGCCCATCCTGTGACGTAGTTTCTGAATAGGTCTCTGAGGAGACAGGATGACAGTAAAAACCATATTATTCCTGTTCCTCATGACTCAAGCCCAGCTGAGATCAAGATCAGACTTGCTTACCTGATAAAAAATAAAATAAAATAAAATAGATACCAGCAAATCACCATCATAGACAAGTCTGTGCATAGTGATCACAGCAGTCTATGCATCTTGGCACTGACACAATGTTGTTGTCGTCTGCTTTGGTGGTGATGAGAGTTGAATAGGGGAGAAAAAGATCGAGCTTTTCCTGGGTATTTTCATCTGAATCATTCTGTCTTTTAACAAGAAAAGAAGCCTGTACGTGCTTGTGAAAGAGCTTCTCCAAACATCTTAAATAACCGCCATCTCAAATGCTGAAGTCCAACCTTGAAGTGCCATTATTAGCATAATATATTTGTATAATGTGTTCCGCAGTTTTCTTCTAACTTTTCATGTTGAAAAGATAACTGACTGAGCAGCTGTACGACAAAACACTCGCCAGCGGAAAATCTGGAAATGAAAAAACGAGGCAAGTAGCTAAATGAGAGATGCAGGCCTCCGTCCCCAAACACCGTCCGGTAATGAGCTCAGGTAGCGTGATGGGCAGAAATTACCAATCACTGGTTTGTTTAGTTCAGTTGAAAGATTTATTGCTGGTATTGACTTTTCTTCATTTTCCCCTAAGTTGAGCAGTCACATCGCCAATCTAAGACACATGAGACGTACACAAGAGAGTAATTGATGTCTTCGGCGTTGAACACTAGTACATCCAACTAGCTCAAACTGTTCCTTTTAGTTATGCACGAAAATATTCAGACACTGTTGAAGGGATGGGCAGCTCATTAGTCAGTTGTATTTATAATATCATGATTGTTTCTGTGGGTTTTGCAGTCCTTTAGTGAGCTTTGAACTAGGAAATAATACACTGAGCTGTAGTGTTGCACTGGACGAATTGTGATCTAAAAGCTCCTGTTGTGATGCTCACATGTGCTAAATGTACTTGTAGGAACTGTCGCAAGCCAGGATGCCTCATGACCATAGACTGTATAAAAGATGGACGTAGCAACCGGCCCTGAAAAATGAAGCCAACCCGGAAGTGTCAAAAACCTACGTCCAGGAGCTGCTGGCTCCACAAAGCCCTGGCTCCCATAGACTTGAATTGGAAAAGAAGTGATCACAGATCATGAAATACTGCATTCCTACAGCGCAGGATTTTTTTCTTATTAGTTCTCATAGTCAAGTCCAGAGATCAGGTGGTCAATCTGAAAATAAATCAATACTGAATTTTAAAAAAAATCGTCAAAATTTTGTGGGGCAAGGGGCGTGGCTGGCTTGATTGACAGTCGGAAGCGACGATACAGACGAAGCGAGCAGAAGGCGGTAAATGTGGGCAGGTAGAGAGGGCCCGCCTCTCAATCCATCTGACCAATCGCTGCTCCTATGGCTCCGCCCCCCTCCGACGATTTTTGCGTCACTGGCTCCAAAAATCCGTCTGACCAATCGCTGCTCCTATGGCTCCGCCCCCCTCCGACGATTTTTGCGTCACTGGCTCCAAAAATCCAAGATGTCAACCAGGAAGTAGCAAAACCCTGGCTTCATTTTCTCAGTGCAGAAACNGAGCAGAAGGCGGTAAATGTGGGCGGGCAGAGAGGGCCCGCCTCTCAATCTGTCTGACCAATCGCTGCTCCTATGGCTCCGCCCCCCTCTGACGATTTTTGCGTCACTGGCTCCAAAAATCCAAGATGTCAACCAGGAAGTAGCAAAACCCTGGCTTCATTTTCTCAGTGCAGAAACCAACGGGTGACGTCACGGTAGCTACGTCCATCTTTTATACAGTCTATGCTCATGACGTCATGTTGTCATCACTGAGATCTTATGCTCCGCTAGCAGTTGTGTATTCGTGAATGCACTATGGAACTGCAACAAACGTCACATTCTGGTGATAAGAGGTGGTTAAAACTGAGAAGAAAAAGCAGTTTTCATTGTGGAAGAGTTGCAGTTTCCAACACTGGAGAAGGCACATCAGGTAAAGAGCACACGTGTGTTGTTTTCTTGACATGTACTCAGTAGATTCATCCTGCAGGATCAGACTGTCAACAGTGAGTTCTACCATAATGTCCTGAGGCGTCTGAGGAGGAACATTCAGCACAAATGACCTGAATTGTGGTGTGATGGCATTCGCAGTGACTCTGCAGAGGTTTTTTGGAGGCAGCAGCACAATTCTTTTTTTGATTTTACAGGCACAGTCTCAAAACCTTCAGATGTCGTACTGCTCTGTGAATTACAGCTGACCTGCCAATGGGGCTCTACTACTAAAATCTACAGATTAGTCAGTGATGATGCACTATAGTGACAGACTCCCATTAAGACAGATGTATCCACACTGCTAACAGAGGAAGATAATGTTCTGAACGGCTGACAGAAAAAGATATTTTACGTAACACATACGTATGAAGTCTAACAAGAGAGAATTAAAAAAGATCGAGCGCATGTTGTTGAAAATTCGCCAAAAATCAAACGTAATTTATGGTGAGAATCGTACGTTTCTCAGGAAAAGATACATTTCCAGGAAGTAATAACTTTCAAATCTCAGGGAAAAACCTTCACCCCTGGTGACGACATTAAACTGCGTGTGTGATATCTCAGTATCACAGTGTCACTTCCCCCATAATGAAATACAGAAAAGTCCATGGAAACATTTGCACAGTGTGTGTGTGTGTGTGTCTGTTCATGCGAGATTGTATGAAAGCCTCAGATGCCCGCTCTGATCCCTGTGCAGCAGCGGTGTAATCGTGCTGCAGTCGTTAATGTTTACAGCACATCACGGCGGACTTGTCAGTCTTTGACTTCACGGGGCCATTTCATATTTGATCAAGCAAAGGGATAAGAGGTCACGCTCACCCCCAGGAGGCATATCTGTATACATGCCTGGCGAGGATTGCGCTGTGGAAACCTCGCCGCCACCAAGGCTCCTTGGCACAACCTCTGCATTCTTTTCTTGACCATCACCCTTGGATTCCTCAGGGGCTCTGCCCTTAAACAGTATACCGCTGTCCATCTTGCCAGTTTACTGACTTAAATTCCTGCATGGTTTCCACCCTCCGCCCTATGGTCAAAAGAAACATCCTTTTGCCAGTCCTTGAGATGAATGACTCTTCCCAGTGGTTATGAGGCAGTTTATCCGTGCTGGCACTGCTGCCAGCAATGCCAGCGTCCATGTTACTGCTGGTATTATATTACCATTGTCTCCAGACAGCGCCTTTAAACATTAGCAGAGCCCTTTTTTATTGGGTGTGTTGAGTTACAACCAATGTAGC
Source organism: Stegastes partitus (assembly GCF_000690725.1). NCBI lineage: Eukaryota > Metazoa > Chordata > Actinopteri > Pomacentridae > Stegastes > Stegastes partitus. Next base: position 131,685 of record NW_007578464.1, read on the forward strand.
AGTGAGACGGAGCAACTGTGCTGGTGTAAGGATTATCTCACACAGGATGAAACTTTGTACTGCTCTGCACACTGTTATCACACCCACCTATCTTTTTTCAGGAGGTATTAAAAAGAAATCTGTCTGTTTTTTCGTTTGAGGCTACAAAAACAAAACTATCTGGCGTGCTGCCAAAGCAAATTCATACATGTCACTAATTGTCAAGAAACTCTGGCTGCTGGACATATCTATTTAATATGAACAGTATCCAAAACAAACACTGCCACTGCTGACATGGAGATATGTGCTATCTGCACTGAAGTGCCAACCTGACAAATACCCAAACCCTTCCCTGCTTAAAAATACCCAGCTTAAGTTTCTGTCTCAACTCTTTTATTGCAAAGTCCAGTCCTGGTGGTGAATAGCATCTAGTGGCTGCACCCTTTAATGTTATATTATACAACAACCCTTCACCTTGTCTTAAACTTGCCATTTCAAGTGTCTCATATCAGGAATCAAATGGAGATGAGATTTTTTTTTTTTGCTCTTTTACCTCAGTAGCGTAGAGGGAGAGCAGAGGAGACAGGTCCCCAGCCAGAAATGATGTGGATGTTGTGGAGACGTGGCACGTGTTGTATCCGTTCAGTTGCTGGGGGCTCATTTACACTTAGACACATACATGTGTCTTGATTGTACAAGATCACTAGTCTGATCCGCCAGGTGGTGCAGATGGTGGGGGTAATGCACCTAAAGCTGTTTGATTTCTGCTACCACGCTGGTTTGAGCGACTGGATTTTAAAAAAAAATCACATGTCTATGCAACCCACCTAAGAAACGTGAAGCTATTAGGTGCAGCTGAGGTTGCTTTGTCTTTCTGTCGGGTATTGTGATGTATTGTTCCTGATTCAGACGGTAGATTAAAAAAAATAACTTTACATCTTTCTTATGAATCACACATTTTTGGATGGCAGAAACATATTTTTATTCTTGCCTCACTTTAAGTTGGAGGCCATATCAAAACTTGATAAAATTCTAAGTGGAGACTTGGAGGGTCAGTGTGAGAGGAGGGACCACGATCCAGATCTGCGTTGACCCGCACACACTTGGTGGACCACCCGCCAACAAAGAGACATTCAAAATGACGTGACAGGCTCTGTCTCAGCCCTCCGCCAAGCACCACATCAGGGATTTGAGGGGAGGTGCAACACCCATGCAGTCATCCAACATCTCGCAATTTTGCTTCCAACATCTCATTAATGTGTTAAGTGTCCGTGATATGAAAATGGTGATCGCCTAAAGTGAAATGAAGTTGCGCTGCTAACATGCATTTGCTCTTACATGAGACAGGCAGGGGCATGCATTTTTAATCTCAGCAGCTTCCAAGACTCCGATGTCAGTTCCAAAAAAATAAAGCAGAACAAGCAGGGGCCACATGACAAAGCCTCTAGGTTAATAGAAGACGGTGTCGGCGTGCAGACGGCGCAGAGCCTGCTTCGCTTTTTTGGATCCGTCAAAGTCTCGGCTCAAGGTGAGCGGAGCTTTAAGGGATTCTAGTGTCTCGTTTCTGTTAAGCACTTTGCTCACTCAACCTCACGTCTTCATTCTTTCTGCAGCAGGGGCTCTCAGCTGTTGAGATGTGTCTCATTTGCCCGGAGTGGAAACCAAAACAAAACCGGCAACACATGTACAGGCCGATACACAAAGCTGCGGTCTCCATGGTTACACATGTAAAATAATATAAATCAGAAGTTGGTGCTGCTGACATCGCTCCACCAATCGTGAGCTTCGACTACCATATAGCTAAATATTTACTGTTGTCCTCTCGCCCTGTTGCCACCGCAACTCAGGCTGGGATAAGCTGCTAAAAATGGACGGTTGAATGGATGAAAAATTTCTGCGCCTACACACTATCCTACAGTTGCGTTACATGCTACCACTTGCTAGAAATCAGTCAACAAAGCAAACGTATTCCTTTTTTTTTTCCAATTTTGCACAATCAGGGCAGCCAATGCAGTCGTTTCAGAGAGCAGCAAAATGTAAAGATGACAAACCCTTTCTCCTAATTCCTTCTGTTGGGGGGGAAAAAAAGTCACAGCAAATAAACCACAGTAAAGACTTGACGAAATGTTATAGGCAGCCACAGAGAAGACGAAGAAGAAAAAAAAAAAAAAACACCTATTACTCAGAGGCAGTGACTTTGCACTTCATTCAAGAACTACATGTGTTACCAAGTGTTTATGAGTCCCAGTGAGTGGCCTTGTGGGACGTGGGAGTGGAGGACAAGGGCACAACAAAAGGGAGCAGTCTGCTTTAATAGGTGTGTGCTGGGAGAGACGGACGAGTTACAAGTCTCAGGCTGGCCAGTCTGTGGTGTTGAAAAGTGAACTGGCAGCATTAATAGGCTGGGCCAGTGATCGCTGTGTAAAAAAAAGGCATCAAACAAAGATGCTTTTGATACTTTTCCTTCCTGCAAATTCTGAGTTAAATTAGCAACTACTGCTGTTCCATCTGAAGGTTACATTCGAGGAGAAACTCTCATCCCCTTCGCAAAAAAGTGATCATGTGTTGGTGTGTAGCTTAGTTTAACGGTGGCGCTGGGGCTTCAGCTCGTCGCGGCTCGTCTCTATGTGGTCGCACCACAAAGTCGCATCGGTCTTCCACTCGCAGGGCTAATTGGCACACTGCTGCCCAACTCCCCTTTGTGTGTCTGCTCTTCTGTTTACTGCTTGCCCTTTTGAGCAGACGCGACACTAAAAAGCTATTGAATAGGAAAAATTGAGCTCTTCAGGCAAGTCCTGTGCAACACCAAGAGGTCCTCCACAGCAGCATCCTGACCTCTCAGATGTGCAGGGGTTTGATGGTTTGAGAGAATGTCCTCTGGGCCAAAGATCAGACCTGAAGGTTGTCACAGACAGCATAGAGGTGGCTTTCTGCTGTTTGTGCTGATATCTTTCTGTTTGGTCTCCACAACGGTATGTGTGTGTCTTTGTGTGCTTGTGGGTTTGGCTGCTGTACCTGATCGGTTCAGCCTCGGGGGAACTGAACTCCACACCTTCCTCCTGAGCGCTGACGTCTCCGGCGGAGTCCCTCAGTGCGAGCGGCGCTTCGGAGGCTGGAGTTCATGGAGCAGATGTGGGCTGGATCTGTGAGCCTGACACACAAAACACAGCGTGTCACAACACACATCAACATCAGAAAGTCTTCAGTCACGACCCGCGGCTTATTTTCTCTCATTAGTTGTACTTGCAGTTCAGATGTGATGGATTTACGTCCTGTTGCAGACGTATTTATCGGCTCAGTGATGTAACAGAGCAGCAAATGTCCTCTTGGAGAGCGCAGGTGTTTGACAAATAACAAGCAAAAATGCCACTTTTAGTCCTAGAAAGTTGGCTCACGTTGCTAATGGTTGTCTCAGTTTGCCTGATACACAACTACTCTGCATACACAGCTGCTTCTTCTACTTTGGGGAAGGTGTCGGTGCCACCCACATCAACTTTCAGCTCCGATACTTGTATGGGAGTTTTAAAAAAGCCCCATAAGGAGACTGGAGGTGATGTCAGTCACAGTCCGTTGTGCTCTGTGTGTCTGAACATGAATTTTTCGTTTAGTTTCATTTTATCTTGTGACCTCATTCTCGTTTTTAATCAGTGTTTTGTTAAGCTTAGGCAACAATAACACTTGGTTGGGTTGAGGAAAAGATCACGGTTTGGGTTAAAATACACCCCCTTTTGCAACAAGAACCACATGTTGCAAACTTGTCGTCAGGAGAGAAGGAACAACAGTGACACCAGCAGAGAACATCTGGCCACAGACTGGTGGTTTTTATAGACCTATCGAACTCCCCGCATGTGGGAAAATGACGGCAAAAGGGTGCCAGTGTTCAAACGTGACGCCAAGGACTTCTGAGAAAGCGGCAACGTGCGATGAGTTGGGAGCGAGAACGGGCTTGACTGTGTCGAATATTATTCTTAATTATAATCATAATGGTTATTTATGGCATTCTGGTTGTTTGCACTTGCATGTGTGAACTGATGAATTACCAAATTCACTAATCCAGCAATCACAGCTGTTGCATCATTGCTTTTAATGAGCTACATATTCCAGTAATATGATTTAAGCCCAGCTTCTAAATCAAATGACTTCATACTGGTTGGTTTTTTTTTAGGTTTACATTCTGGTGCTTTGCTAAATGATGCATATACATAACTGTACTATATATCAAACAAACAAAACAGTACAGCATTCATTTTAAACCCACCCCCTCCCCTCTTTCCTCTCACATCTATTGCTAAGAACTTGCAGCGTCTCACCAAAACATTGTGAGAAAACATAACAATCAACAGAAACAAATTAACCGGCAGCAATTACGGCGATGTAGTAAGTGTTGGTCTGCGTCTCTCAAAGGGAATCCCACATAATCACGTACTGTATTTCTTTAATTAAGGCCCTTACAGTATGTTTAGGATTCCTTCTGCATGACACAAGTGAGTTTTCCAAAAAGAGTATTTAATGAAAGAGTTATTACATTTCCATGATCATTATCATCATTAAAATAACAAGCTAATGATCGGGTCTCGTGAGTGCACCTCTGTACTCTCACACACACGCAGACACACCGACACAGTTGTAGGCCCGGGGGCAATCTGTGGAAACATGCCCCCGACTATCTTGATCTCTTGTGTGAACAGAGGTTTGGCTCCCCTCTGTTTGGGCTTGTATCACACGAAGTCCCAAAGAGAAACGGTTCGAACATGACCTCATCAGGCAGAACAAAAGACAGAGCGGCGCAGAGCAGAGAGAGAGAGAGGAGGGCTGGGAGGAGCAGAGCTGCCTCGAGGGAGCCCGGGCTAAAGCCTCTGTCGATGTTTTAGAGATTAGGATTTGGGAAGTAAATGTCTAATTGGGAGGGGAAGGGAGGAAGGAAGGAAGGAAGGAAGGAAGGGAGGTGAGTGGGTGGGAAATTCACCGTGGAAGGAAGGTAGCAATAGAAATATAACAATATAAAGAGATGGTAAAATTCAAGCAGGTCAAGCTGAGCTTCTGCTGTGGATTAGCTGGCACTCATTAAGTTACTTCGTGCCCCCCTACACCCTCCGCCCGCCCGCTCGCTCTCACCCATTCCGCAGCATGGCAACGGGCCTAAAGATACAGCCAGAGTCATAAAAAAAAAAACTACCCTCAGCCACAGGAAGAGGGAGGAGTCCTGTAACAGATTGTATGGCCCCCACAGAGCCCTGATCTGAACATCACGGAGTCAGTCTGGGATTACACGGACAGACAGAAGCAACAGACTAAATCCACGGGAGAGCTGTGGCGAGTTCTCCAAGGTGATCGGAACAACATGCCTGTGGAGTGAACCAAGGAGAACCAGTGTTGGTACATGGGTGAAGGGTGGTCACGTCCAATAGGGATTTTTGTTTATGGCAATTTTTGAGAAGTTTACTGATGAATAGAATATACCTGTGGGATTGTTTAAATGGATCTTTACTTTCAATCAGAAAACTTTTGGACAGTACTGCAAATATACATATTTATTGTATATTAATATATTTAACATAAAATTATACTACAATACCAGTGTTAAGTATGTCTTTAAGAAGAGCGACAGAGCCAAAAATCTATGTCGCAAGTCAATGATGATGACCATGCAGGACCAATGTGAGCTAGGCATAACGTGTATATACCAATGTGTCAGCCTACTATTGTCTCAGTGTACTGTGCCTTACTTTAAATATTATTGTTGATAATAAAAATGATCTTGATAATAATAGTAACAAACATGCATCTCGTTTATATGGTACTTTTTTCCTGGTACTCAGAGAAGACTTTAGAAGAAAAGTTATATAAAACAGCAAAATAAACTTATTGCAAACGACATTAGCTACACATTAAAAGCTGTATATATAATCCCTGTAGAAATTGGACTTAATTGTTCTGACACAGGTGTTAAAACAATCAAGGCCCTGAGTTGTTATTACGGCCCATAGTTATGTTTCATTTTGACAGTGCCCTCTAGTGGTGAGAGTCATTTTGCTGCGACTAGAGAAGGAAGTGAGGTGATGCAGTTTTAGAGCGAGTGAAGAGAGGAGTTGGGGTGGATGGATGGGTAAACAAAACCCTAGACACAGAAGACTGTTGTTTTGTTTTTGAAACCAGTAGCCAAGATATTTTTTTATGTATTTCATAACCTTGACATTGAACGTTCTCTGATTGAACCCTTACCCCTAGACCCCTAAACTATTTTTATGCCTTAACCAAGAGGGTAACCCCTGGGGCTGAAAAATGGAGCCAACAGTACCTCAAAAGGCCACTTTAATCTGCCTCCAAACCTGAGTCGATCCTCACAGAGCCCCGTGTTAAAATGTAGAACTTTACAACAGAAATACAGATCATTTTTGCATTGGTTTATAGTTACACATAGATAGATGGTGAGGACTGTAGCCACCGCACTGAGCTTCAACACCGCTCTGTGGCTGGCCTAAACCGAACACAGAAAGAGGTGAAAAATATCTGTGCTATATTTCGAGCTGCCTTCAGCGACACTAATTCAGGAGGCGGCCCCTATGAGTTATACCCAGATGGTAGGGACAAATGACCTATAGCAGTTCAGGCGAAGAAGAGGGCAGCATACCTCATCCAAACATGGTGCAACACACGGGCGAAAATTTAAATCAGCCCAGTGATGCTTGCAGTAATGCTGATAATACTGTTTATTCAAGCTGTCTTACATCACATGAGGGGTGCATGAAGTACAATAAAGTACAGTAATCACTGTGGTTTGGTTCGCTAACGCCTGGGAAATATATCTGTCTCCCTACATGCTTGACTTTCTTCACCACCCACGTGTTTACTTTGTCTGATATTATCAGCTTTATTGAGATTGTGTGCAAGCAGCTGGTACTCCTGGTTTTATATACGGGGGGGTGGGGATGACATCATAGTGCTGGATGTGGTTGAAAGCTATGCTGCAGATTGGGTGTTGATTTCCAGAGGGGCTGGCAGCGCAAGCAATTCTGTCACATTACAGGGAAGCATTTGATTCAAAGTATCAGGATTTGCCAGATGCATCAAGATGTTTCTGATGCTTCTGGACATGTCATCAGTGATCTAGTTTCATTGCTGGACTAGAAAGTCAGAGATGTAAAATGACCCTACATCTGCCATACTGTACATTAGTTTTAAAACGTCTTAGCAGTGTATTAATAATAAACCAGCCGTACCATAAAACTCTATACATTTAAGGACCAAATAATAGAAGAACGGCTGGAAGCTAGTAAGTCATCCTGTATCTACTCTTAATCATCTTCTAAGACCTCTGAAGCGCTCTGCATTTGTACTTAAATACAGGCCTGAGGCTGGACACAAAGTTGTTTCGAGGAAACTTCAGCTGCTCTCCCAGGTCCTTTTAGATTTGTCAGAATTGTCTTAATCTCATGCAAGTATTGCATCAGATGTCCACAGCTGGCGTCTAGGCTGTGGACAGACAAACAACTGGAGAGCTGGTTTTTAAATCTCTGCTTGGTCACACCGCATCTGTGACGACTTTCTCCGTTGGGGCGGTTTAGCCAGTGGTCACCAGGTGTGTTTTAATACTATCGTGCTGTACAGTACGGATATATGAGCAAGAAGGTCAAGTTAAGGTGCAATGTATTATGATGAGGTAGTCCCAGGATGTTCCACATACTGCATGAAACAGTGTGTACTGAATGTAGAAAGGAAAAGTATGTGATCTGGAACGCAGCCCAAGTGTAGGTGGGAACTTGGTCAGTGGTTTAAATGGTGCTTCAGGATGCCCCTCTGTGAATATCATGTAGTCAAACCTGATCCGAGCTCTGTTGCTGTGTCAGGGACACGACCTTGCTCGAAGCTCAGGTCACGAGTAACAACAACGCAAGGATCAGCGAGAATCTATTTTTGTATCTCCGTCTGCATTCGGATATTTTAAACACCGTACAACATGATAAACTTTGGTTATTATTCGTGGTAATTGACATATAGTGTGGAAAAAATGTATCTTGGCAGTCGGCGTGTAAGCATCCACTGACATGGCTAATGTGTTTGTTTTGATTAGAGTTTCCAGATGTTGTGGTTTCTGTCCCTGCCCTGCACTGGATAGCTGTTGTTGATATTAAAATCGAAGCTATTAAAGTTCTTCTTTACAGCTCGCTCTGTTCCCCAGTTTGGTTTTGGATTGATGCATTTACGAAGATCTGCTGTTTGGAGAAGACAGATATTTTCTTTCTCGGTTTACATGACGGTCATCAGTGCAGATATTTGCCACGTTAATTTGCTTTTTCGAATTTAGACATTTTATAAATCTTGATCCCTGAGTCGGGTAATTAAGACTGCTTAGTAGTAGTAATGTATGTAATGTGAAAAATCTTAGTAGTCAAAAAACCCCACTTTGTTTCTTTAGAACCTCAAACAAAACCACCGACTAATATGTCAGGTTCAGCTTTATCCTCGTGTTAATCGTCATACCTCACACATTTACCGCGTGCTGCTAACCCTAAACTCTCACAGCGCAGTGGTTCGGTATGGAAATTCCCCAAGCATGCACTCTGCCTTGTTTACACTTTAGGTTACCTAAAATGGATCTACTTTTAATAGCCTGAAAACACAGTCGCTGTGCCTTAATTATGTTGTTTCAGGACCAAGAACAATGTCTGTGTTCACTGTCATGTTGAGTAATACTGACCAGTGCGGTCAACAGTTTTCTTAGACAATAGCGGAGCTCGGTGACTTCCAAGATATAAACTGTGTCTGGCAGGGGATGAATTACACTTGGTAGGAGGAGGAGTGATGTATTGAATTATGCTGCGTTATACTTTAAACAGAATTCACAAACACATTGGGTGCAGTGTGCACCCACAGAAACCTCACACTGCCACTGCTGCCTTCTCCACAGCTAGTCAGTGACATGTTCATGTGAATTACCGGCCTGCGAGCCTGGTTGTACGCGTCTTTACAATAGAAGTAATTTGTAATAGTGATGGTAATTAATGCTTAAGGGAACCTGAGTTTGAGTGACGGGGTGAATGAACTGCGTGGGCTATTGTGTTAAAATGCTCTCCCTCAGATTTTTTTTTGTTTCCCGGGTTAGCATCAGGATACTTGAAACCGGCGATGGATTCAACAATTACAAAGCTAGAAGGGTCTTTGTCATGGGAATATAGCTGTACATGGAATGAAAATACGTGGAATAATAAACATCAGGCTTTTCATTTTTAGCCAATCTTCATTTTCCCTGGCTGATATTAAAACCATCCCTGAAAGATTTTATCAGCTGCAGTTAATAAACTGTCTCCACAAAACCGTAAAGAGCCCAGAAGGCACATGTTCTATGCTTTGTTGTGGAGGCTCTCTGCCTTTGCTCGGGTCTTTCAACTCAGTTGGACTACTATCAGGGGCTTGACTCGGCCAGTTGAGGATATTCCACCTCTTCATCCTGAACTGTTCTTTGCTCTGACCGTATATTAATGTCATCCAATTAGTTTTCATGCATTTGGCTGAATTGTGACCACACAGAATGCTCCTGGAGACTTCTGCATTCGTCCCGTTGTTTCCATCGGCGATACAATCATCAATAAACGCCACTGTTCCACTTCCACACATGCACAAACAATAGCAGAAGCACCACTGTGTTTGACAGATGAGGTGGCGCTGTGGGTCATGAGCTGCTCCCTTTTCTCCACACTTTGCTCTTTCCATCATCTGAGCCAGGGTTGAACTTTTGTTTCATCACTCCAGCGTTTGTTCCACAACTCTACTGGTTTCTATTTGTCTGTTTTTTTTTGATGGACTGCAATCTCGTCTTTCTGTTTTTGAGGTTTACCAGGAGTTTGCATCTTTTGGTGAATCCTCTGAGGTTCTGCTCATGAGGTCTCGATCGTTGACAAGGAAGCATGTTTGCCAACATCCTGGAGAGCGTTCTTCACATGCTGTGCAGTCATAAAGGGATTTTCTTCACCATGAAAATGATTTTCCAGTCTTCCACAAGACTTTGTGTACCAGCTTTTGTAATGTTCCTTTGTGCACCTGCTTTTATAGACTTCTCATTTTGTCAGACCTTTGATATTCCTGACAGTTTTTGCTTTTTTTTGAGGCTAATTTATGATCGTCTTCACTTGCATGGTTACCTCTTTCTCCTCATATTTACAGAGAACACATCGCTCTAAATGGCTGCTCTCAACTCTGAGCCACATGTGAGCTCAGCTGTGTATGAACTGAAATGTTTGCATTGAAAAGACGGACAGCAAAACACATTTAACCGCTATAAAAACTTTAAACCCTTGTCATTTGGGCTCCACGTATTAAAAAGGCTGCATCCTCAACGCTATCCTGACAACTCTCATTAAAACACAAATACTGCTGGCGTGGATCTGCGCTGTAAAGTGAATTCCTCCCAGACAGCTTTGACAGTGGAATTGTTGGAAGACAGATGGTTCAGCATGTAACACACAACGGTTTTGCACTCTACAAAGTCTTATGGATAATAAACTGGGATTGTGGAAGGACCAGCTCATCCAGCATGTTGTTAATCACTAGTCCACACTTTATTAACAACGTCTTGGCCCTCAAAGCTTCATCAGTAAGGACTCATGTCTGATATTATCCAGATCACAGTGAACTTTCGATCTCAATGTATCAGCTAGAAGAAAAATTCAGAAATTCTTTCCACTGAGGTGTCCAAGTTCAAAAATTAACTTAAAATCTAAACTTCACGTACAGTGTTTATCCTTGAGCTGGTTATATGAGTCTCAGGGTTCACTGTGTCTGTTTTCACTGCACTGTCAAATATTTGGAATACATCCTCCGACATGACATGACCATGGAAACCAACATGATCTGTAGTGGTACACAGGCTACTGCCAGAAGCTTGTAAACACACAATGAAACTGCTGATGGTCCCAACCTTCCTTCCAGCACTACAAATTAGAGCTGACGGGTGTCAGGATTCTTGCAACCACATTTTATGAAGAGTATGACAACTTATGGCTGTGTTGTTCTTAAAAAGAAAAAAAAAGTGATGTACCATTTTAAATTTTGACAAACTGTCCTCCGACAGATAGCGGAACAAAGTTTATAAAATGAGTTTTGTTACAGATCCATCTAATTTAGCTGATCTCTGAGAAAGACAAACACAATTTATCTTTGCAACTCAAAGCAGAAAACACCTTCTGGCTGGCAGCTACTTACAATATGTCCAAAACAATAACTTCAAAACAAACTGTGGCTGGTGAAGGGTTTGCTGCTATAGATCAAGTGGATTTAGGCCAAAATACATCACAGTGTATGCTGGGTAGTACTGGTCCAAATACTATTTCAGTGTACTTGAGCTCCACTAAACTCCTGCACTCAAAGACATTGGAAGGAATGAGAAAATGACACCTAGGAAAACATTCCACATGGGGACCCTGCTCATGCTCAGGCTGGCATCCCCAGCATTCCCTGCATGTCCGATGAAGCCGTACGAGCATATTAGCATTCTTCTGACATGGGAAGGTAACGGGACACGAGGGAACGCCTGTGGAGTTGCAACCAGAGCTGGTAAACATTTATTTCCAGGCATGCTGCTGCCACAGAATCGCCGACATACTGTATATTTCTTTGGAGCCTCAACTGACAGGAAAACTGACGGGCCGTGGTGTGTTTGTGTCCACTTAAAGCAGATGCCGTGTAGGAACTATACTTCTAGATTAGATTTTTTTTTTAAGGGATTGTTTGACATTTTCCTAAAATGTGTTTATTTCCTTTGCTGCTAAGATGCAGATGAGATTACTGATTCCTTTGTTATATCTACAATAACTGTGTTGCTCTTGGAGTCGCTGCTGGTTACTTGGCAACATCGCGGTGATGACAAGAGCGCAGGAAGTCGCTGCACTCAGCAGTCAAACAGTCCGGCACTTATCCCCCATAAAACACCTTGTCACTTTTACACTTCTGTTTATGTTAGGATTGATATTCATGCCTGTGCAGTACATAAAAAGCTTAAACCAACTGCCTGGAATCAGGGATGCAGCTTACTCTGAGCAAAAGTCTGCCTTACAGTCTGTGCAGCGATGTCTAGGGACGAGTTAAGCAAAGAACTGCCCTCGTACATAACACCATCAAAAACAAAATCGTTCAGTTTAATAAATGGTTTTGTTTTATATCACTTTTTATAAATACTTTTGGAAAGTTTGTGCCTTTTTTGGATTTAAAGAGATGCAGCAAAGGCCCCCACCTGGAATGAGGTAACTTTTTAGGCAAACTTAGCTTTGTGCTAAGCTAAACTAACTGGCTGCTTTTTGTAGCCTTACATGTATCTTACAGACATGATGCTGATTATCTCATCCAACTCTCTGTCAAAAAGCATTTCACTTCATGTCAAACATTCCTTTAAACAATGAACTTTAAAGATAAATAAAGTGCATAATGTTACCTTTAGAGGGCTGCAAGGTGGCCCGGTGGTTAGTATCGTCGCCTCACAGCAAAAAGGTCACCAGTTCACGTCCCAGTGAGGACACCCGAGATCTTTCTGCATGGAGTTTGCATGTTCTCCCCGTGCAGCATGGGTTCTCTCCGGGTTCTCCAGCTTCCTCCCACACAGTCCAAAAACATGTTGAGGTTAATTGGTAATTCTAAATTGTCCGTAGGTGTGAATGTGAGTGTTCTTGGTTGTCTGTCTCTAAGTGTAGCCCTGTGATAGACTGGTGACCTGTCCAGGGTGTCCCCTGCCTTCACCCTGAGTCAGATGGGATAGACTCCAGCCCCCCATGACCCTAGTGAGGATTAATTGGTGTATAGATAATGGATGGAATGGATGGATGTTACCTTAAGAAGCAGCCGCTAAGCAAACCAGATACTGGCTCATTTTGATACTGCATTCGATTTATCTCAGAGGTCAGAGCTGGGAATGACACCGGAAATGACCCGAGATGCCCATCTTTGGGACAAATGTTGTTTTTAGGTAAGCCATTGTTAGTAATACCTGTTTATAACAACGCATCACATACAAACACCTTATATCAGCATGCCCACAGAGAGAAGTCCGACAGTACTGATGTAATGAAACATAAATAAGACAGAAGTGCCAATAAACAGTTTTCAATGCTGTGCTGAACAGTCAGCTTGGTTTTGGAAGCAGTTTCTGAGGTTCTTCTGACTTTCAGAAGTGAAAATCCAACTACAGATCCCATTCTGGTTGAAATTCCGACCTCCCAGTTTAAGTGAAACACACCATTAGCAAACAGAGAGTGGTATCTCTTGGACCTCTCAACAAAAAAGTGTGTTTCCCGAAGTTTGGAAATTATCCTTTAGGCATAAGACGCTTGTCCAAACATCAGAATGACTCCAGTTTCAGAACAGTTAAATTTACACCATCCATTCTCTGATGAAGTCGTCAGCATAAACAGAAGAAGCTGTTGGCTGGACTTAAATTGAAACAGCAAAGAAAGTTTTTGATTTTAAAAGTAATGTTCATGTAAATTTTTGAATATTTATTTTATCTCTCAAATATAACATTTTAAAAAACCCAAGAAAACAAAGCATTTTGACACAGCATCCTTAGAAAACAAGCCTCCTAATGTGTGTTTTCTCTCTTTGTGTGTCTTTAAAGCAGCTTTAAATTGTCTGTACAATTCTCTTAGTCAATATAACTCTATACTTAAGTCGCGCCATTAACAAATGTGGTCCAGCACCAAAAAAAAAGAAAAAAAAAATCACGTATATTCACGCACAACAGCTTTGTGTAAAGTGATGTACATTGCTGGAAAGTTCATCTCAGGGCTTCCCAGTTCACAGCTCGCCCCCGCACTATATTCTTAACCTTATGAGCGCTGTAAATGCTTCACATTTTCCTTCAGCATTTGGACCACAGTGGAATAATTTTTAATAACATCAGAGGGGATGCACTCCAAAATTCCTGTGTGGTGAAGTTTGAGAGACAGCTTGCGCCGAATGTCAGACAGCTTTCGAGCTTGATGCAGAGGGGCCGTGATCCCGGGGCCCCACGTGTGACAGCTTTCTCATCAATCTTTCCCGCATATTCTTTAAGTAAACTTTTGACTCATAATCTTCCCGGCCTGCTGCTGCGATCTCTTTGTGCTGAAACATGTTTGTTTTTCTCTTTTTAGGCACTTTGTCATGCCTGGTTATGAAGTTACAAACCCACCAGAAATGGGAGGCGGCGCTGGCTTTACTCAGCTGTACTATTGTTCTTCTAAGGCCTGCCTTTAGTTTGAAGTGCATTACAGCAACGGGTATTAACTCAGCTGTATACGTCTGAAGCATGTACAGTGTTGTACATTTAGCTACCACAGATGGGGTCAATTTTACATATCTCTGCAACATAAGAGGGACATTTTGACCTTTGATTCCCACCCAATAACGTCTGCAAGAAATGAAATCAATGGGACATTTTTCCCTCTACTGATGACCTCATGCCTCAGAGATGCCTGATGTCATTGTGGGAGCTCTGTCTTTTAGACAGAGAAATCCCCACAGGTTTCTGATCAGGACTTGCCAGGTTTCGATAAAGGAGGTTCCATCCCCACCCCTAGTCTCCATAGAGATTGAGCTGACTAATAAAAATAGCTTGGCCTCTCTGTTTACACAGAGTGGGATGTTACTTGTTACTGTATTTTCCGTCTCTCAATCTCTCACTCACTCTATTTTTTTTTAGCATATATGTAGCTTGGCTTATTTGTATTTATTTTTTGTGTGTTGCATCTACAATAATTTCTAAATTTGATTTGAGAAAGAACATTTCAATGTGGACATTTTACTGCAAAGGTTACCATTTCCTAGAAGCCTCTATTCACCTAATGTGTTTGTATTTATTTACAGTACTGCACATTATGTGTGCACATGCACTGTTCATGAGGGAGGCTAGAGGTTAGACAAAGAGCTCCAGGAAGAGAAATCCAAGCCAGATGGGTGCTTTCAGTGTGTCCATACTTTCAAAGTGAATGGGAATGGGCCATAAACGTCAAGATGGACCTATAAACGTCAGCCCGAGGAGACAAATAATAGGTGGCAGGTGAAGTTCATGGAGGTACGATGATCCTTGTCTTTCTGTACCATGTTTTTAAAAAAAAGGACGTATGCATAGGGGTAGTATCCCATTTTTAGCCTTTTTCCTTTCTTACCAGACTGTAAAATATTTCATGATGACATATGAATGTCCCTTATATAACGTCCCATACGTGCCTACAGAGAACTGGGTGGGTCCACTGTAATGGTAATATGTGAATATATGAATGGTCTTTTTGTTTCAATATCAGTTCGTTTTTTAATTTTCCAACTTCTGAGTCAAGAGTTGTTTTGGGTTTGTTTTTTTTTTTCACATCAAAATAGTATGAAAAGATGATGACTGTTTTATGAAATGTTAGGGTGGGATGGAAAGGAAGTTGTAAACAGCCAAAGCACAGAATGGACAGATTATATTATAACCATTCCATTTTATGGCTTTAAACTGTCTCCTGATGGTCTTGGAGAGGCGATTACATAGCATCATTTTACAACTGAGCACTTATGGGTATTGCAAATATCGGAGCACAAGTGGGAACGACGGACGCCGTCCTTTGATTTGACTATTTGGAACCGTAGCGTTCACTTTTACGGCACCTCTGGACACAATCACGAACTAAGCTGCTCGTTTATGTATTTTTGCAGAATGTTTTAAGCTACAAACTTGAACCACCTGCGACAAACTGAGCCTACAAAGAAGAGGTGAGAGCATTCTGTAATCCAGCAAATACATTACGTAACACCCGGCAGAGCCATCTTTTTGATTAATGCTTCTCTTGTCAGGTGGAGATGTTTTTGTTACAATAAATGCTGGCAAATTGATGATCACCATAAACTTTATGAAGCTTGTTTTCCAAGTAGCATGCTACTATCACAGGGCCATGTAATTCTGACAGATTTCCGGTTGTCATGTTGCTATGTCACCATTAGTCATCCTTTTCTCATAACAAAGAACCCATCATAGCAACGACAAATCAGAACAACGCTAACTTGTTGGACAGGCTACCAGGATAGTGAAGCTTGCTAAGCAAGCAGTTATTCTACACTGAACTCTATATTATTGATCATTTTTGACAACTTTGAATTAAAATCCTGTGCTGCCTTACCTGCGTTTACTATCCATCCATCCATCCATCCATCCATCCATTATCTATATACCGCTTAATCCTCACTAGGGTCGTGGGGTGCTGGAGTCTATCCCAGCTGACTCAGGGTGAAGGCAGGGGACACCTGGACAGGTCACCAGTCTATCACAGGGCTACACTTAGAGACAGACAACCAAGCACACTCACATTCACACCTACGCACAATTTAGAATCACCAATTAACCTCAACATGTTTTTGGACTGTGTGGGAGGAAACTGGAGAACCCAGAGAGAACCCACGCTGCATAGGAAGAACATGCAAACTCCACGCAGAAAGATCCCGGTGCCCCCAACAGGATGTGAACCGGCAACTTTCTTGCTGTGAAGCAACAGTGCTACCAACTGCCCCAACTTGCAGCCCCCTGCACTTACTAACCAAACAACAACGACAGTACACTATTATAACCACCACGCTACTGAGAAATACGGCATCACTATTTGTAGTGGACTTCCTGTGAATCGTGTGTATGGTTCAGTAAGGGGCATTTCGTATTCATATGTTTTGGATTTGTGCAGCTGAATTTGTGTAATTTGCAGTCATTACAATCATAATCATAAACTTTTAGTGCCCCATAAAACTTAGGCTCTTTGAGTACGTACTGTACAGGAGTCACAAATGTTCCCGGATTAGACTTGATTTAATGTGACTTGATTCGTTCTCTCCGAGCACAATGCATAAAGAAGAAGCCGATTCTGACACAGAATCCCTTCACAACGTCAGGTAATGTGGGCGTATGGATCTCTGGTGGTCTACAGCTCTGCCAGTTGTACCAGATAGCAATTTAGCGTTGGTTGCAACATAGTCGTCGTCTGGCTAACGGAATGTTTCCACATAATGGAGGCAGCTGACAAGCCAACTCTGTCAGTGTTTTATATAATGCATGACCTCGACCCTGAGATGCATGCATCGGATTTGACTGCACTATTTGTTTGGCAAAGTCGAATGACTCAGCTCATATTTACATCTCATCCACACTATTGTAGCGTAATGGAATACCCCGACAAATTGACAGCACCCGATATTGTTCTGTTTTCCTGCAAGCCATGCCAGAAAAAAAAAGAGTTCTGACTAGAATCCAATCAGTCATTCAAAGTGAGCGAGCCAAGAACCTGTCCACGCTGGAACAACACTCTTTCTTTGGGAGTGCAGGACCTTGTCATACTGTTTACATGCTGTGTCTCTAGCTTGCTAAGTCAGGTTTTCAGCACACTCCGAGTGTACGAGCGTGTAGACCAAACATTTTGTTTTGCCAGTGAAGAAATGCAGATTTTGTTTGGTTGAGTTGTATCCTGAGTGTATTCCTGGACATTTCATCTGTGCTAAGCATATTTTATTAAGGGCCTGCCTCTGTCTACCATTGTCTCACAAAACATGTTTATACTGTGCATTGCTCTGCTGCTCGGGCCTTGTGGCGTATTTGGACTTTCGCTGTGAGTTATGTGAAATAGAGAGAAGAAAAACTAGCACTCTTTGTCCAAGAGGACAAGTGTGAATGTGCTCATGCAATGGAAACCATAGCTGAAATGCAGAATTCCTCATGCTCATCATTCTATATTAGGCAACTGCACAGCAAGGTACATTAACAATAAGGAAGAGTGAGTCAACCGTTTTTCCAGATCAACATGAGAGCATGTGACACATTTAGCAGAATGGGATGAACAGATAAACCACAGAAATCCTTTTATCCAATGTTCTCCATTCACTGCTGCATCTCTGCCTGCCAATGATGTCACTATTGAAGTAGACTTTTGTTTGAGTGTCTCTTTAAACACCCTGAAACTACCATTCAGATGCTCTTTCATCCATTTACCAGACAGGACAGTAGCGGCCAAGCTGAGAATTTCATAAAATAAACTGCCCTTTTTTTTTTTAGTTTTCCCTTTTAAGATCTAATTTGAGGCCAACTGTAAGCCACAAGTGTCATCACCTGCAAAAGCAGAACCTGGCTGTTATTTTAGTCTCCTCACTTGCGACCTGGAGGTGTATTTATAGAAATAAAGTGAAGAATTGCAAGAAAGAAGAACAAATGACACATCGAGTAGATGCAGCATCAGTAAGAAAAGCATGCACTTCTGGCCTTCGGAGTGAAAGTGGAAAATTTTAAGGTTTTAAGATGGTATGGGAGTCTGATTTCAGAAACAGGACTGTCATTTAACCCTTTGCTGCAGGATGTGGACACCTGCCTCTACAGTCCATGTGAGAAAGTTGCTCGTTAACCAACACTAAGGTCGGTATTATGCAAATGCAGCTCCCAAAACTATTAGTTGAATGTGAAATCAGATGTTTACTCTGAAGTTTAACTTGTCTTGTAATTCATAATAGTATCTTCCAGCCACCTTTCTATCTTTATTACAGTCAACTGAATGTTAGGGTATCATTTAAAGTCACAGAATATTTTGTTTCACTGCCAAAAATGGTCATAACAAGCAAAAAAAAAATGCTTCTGGACTAAATGTCTGCCAGGGAAATGTTTAAATAATAAATGTTTTTTTCCGGAAAAAGAAAAAGTGGACATTAAGTTAAACTCATTCACCATTGTTCTGTGATGTTTACGTGAAAAGTTCTTAGATGTTAAACAGAGCTGTGTGAGGGGGCACAGTCGCTGTACAATGGTGATATTATGAGAGTACATGTGCATTTAGACTGAAAGCGCAATTTCATCGAGCAATATTTTTTTTCATATTTTACCCCTGAACTGCCATCTTTCATCTGTACACGTCAGTCGGCCTTCTCTGCAGATTCAGGTTCTAACTAACCTGAGAACTTACTTATTTGTCCACCTTTATTGAATGACAACTTATGTTTAAAAAAAAAAAAAAAACCCTCCAGGGAAAACCATGTTTATTATGTAGTTAGCATGTTCATATGGTGTTTTATACAAGCTGAAAGACACAATATGAGTTAAAAAAGCAGTAACTATGGTGTACCAATGACAGTTTTAAAAGCGTGAGTTCAGCATTGTTGGGTTTCATATGTCACAAACCAGAGGAACCAATCCTGTCAACTTGCAGGTTGGAACTTTCCATAAATTCTTCTTCTTCACAATTGGTCCGTATTTGAGAATTATTACAACTTGCCAAAGTGTAGTTTAGAGTAGTTTGATAGCATCTGAGTAAAGTCGTAGGAGAGCTGGTGTGCTCGAGCTGAGCGCAAGTGGGGAGGGCTAAGTGGAGAAGGTACGGTGGCCCAGAAGTGTCACAGCAAAACAAACGCCACAACACAACACAATAAGCCACAACGCTACAAAATTAGCCGCAACACTACACAATTAGCCGCAACACAACCAAATTAGCTGCAACACTACAAAATAAGCCACAACACAACGGCTGCAACGGAAGTTGTTTTTTTTTTAACCCAGAAGTTTTACTGTGAAGTGCGCAACGCCACACGAAGTGGGCAGAAGCCAGAGATTAACACTTATTGCCATCAGTATTTTACTTACTTTCGAGTTGGTTCATTTTGTAGCATTGTGGCTCATTGTGTTGTGTGTTGTGGCTTATGCTTTGTTGTGACACTTCTGGGCCACCGTAAGAAGGACTTTATAAATTTGCGACTTTGAAGAGTTTCAGCTATTCAATATTTAGGCTGGGGGGGGATTGCTTTCATGACAACTTTTACAGATGTAATAGGACTGTAAGTAACTCCACTTCTTCCTGTAGTGTAGCCATTTTCAGACATCTTTGAACGGCGAGGCGAGGCATGTTTATTTGTACAGCACAGTTCGTACCCGAGGTAATTCAAAGTGCTTCACACAAAAGTACAAGAAGACAGATAAAATCAATCCACATAAACATAAGCACAATTATTCATTAATCACATTAAAAGCAAAGAGGCAGATAAAATCAGTCCATTAAAAACATAAATATAATCGTTAATTGAAAGAGTACAGATCAAATACTTTCAGCTGTCACATGCACAACTCAACAGAACTGTCTTCAGCCCCAAGAGCTGTGAAACTTTGTGTGTCTTGGATTTATATTTGAAGGTTTGTTAGTTTTTATTTGTGTTTTTGTGCTGATCTCAGATTCTAACTTGAGTTATTTTTCTATAGTTTCTCTTTTCCTCTTTTGTTTCTTTACATATGCGCTGTGGTGTCCAAAAAAAATTGCAAAATGTCAGGTCAAGCTGAAGCATTTCTAACATTTGAGGTATTGTCTTGTTTCAGCGAGCACCACCCAGTGACATTTACAGAATAATACTGCTCTAACTTTACACTGTATGTTGCCTCTGAGGGAGCCATTGTTTCTCCCATCTGGCAGACACAAACACTGCTGACACGTGCTTATGACGTAAATGTAACAGCCACATGACTTATTCTGCATATTCTACACATGCCTGCCCCAACACTAACCCATTTTGTCGTTCAGTATTCTCCAAAGATTGTGATGCGCCTCACTGATTGCTTTTTTTTCACCTCCTGGGTTCGTCTGCCACACTTGTAGCCTCCACCGTCTCTGCTGCCTACCTTTTCACCTCTGGCCAACCCGTCATTGTGGGTTGATGTAAACACATTGCTACCAGTGTGCCAGCACTACCCTGTAGCCACAGAAACCAGATGTTAATCTGCAGCATACTGCAAGATGCAAATGACTTACCTTGTGGTGGCTTAATCAGCGTTGTGTGAAGTCATTTGGCTTGAATGCAACAGCCTCCAGCTTTAAAGGATGAAAGCTTGTTTGTTAGCGTGGCAATGACACAGAGAACAATAGCAGTATCAGTTGTGCATTTGTTGAAATGATAGTAGACAAACGGGATTAAAAAAACAAGATATCTATTACTATTAGAGAATCTTTATCTTGCTTCGGTGACATTAAAAGTATTGCTGTATGTTTTTCTTTCCTCCGGTAGACTTCAGACAACTTTTCATTCTGGATCTGTTTGTGCCATCAAGTAGGTCAAAGTCATTTTAACTGTTTTTATTTTTCATTTCGTGGGGAAGG
>NW_007578464.1:154131-162872 GCF_000690725.1 Stegastes partitus
TTAACTTACAAAACAAACAGCTGCAAGATAAAGCGTGTTATAATTTTAAAGGGGCTCTGCGTCTGTTTTATTCATGAAGACGAGTTCATGTTTGAAGTTAGTGATGGTGTCAGCGGTGACGTCTCAGATGGATTTTGTAAAAAACATGAACTGAAAGACTGAATTACATCTATACATACATATCCACGTTTTTGTGATTGTGTTGCTCATGCAAAGAACTTAAAATCTAAAGAAAGAAAAAAGAAAACAGAAATTGGAAGCCTCTGCTGTGAAGGTTTTTGTATGTTTACACCTTCAGTTTAATGCTATAAAGGTGAAGAAGGCAGGTGTCACTAGACATGTTTGAATTGAATGATTACACTCAATTTAACTACTTCTAGTGATCAGCTTGAGCAGATCAGAACAGACAAGAGGCCTCGGCTGCAGTGATGTGGTTTTTCTGAGCTTACACGTTCACTTTCTGCCTGGAAATTCTGAATCATGGGAACTTTACCCTGACTCATCACCATAATTATCTTATATAATGTGATAGACAAATGCTGACTATGCTGGATGTGCTATCAATCATGTGTCTGTTAAAGCCATTGGGTTACGTCAGAATATGTCTTTTTGAAATTCATGCTATGCATGACCTCATTTGTGATTGTAATTCTGTCTAAATGAAACAACATCAGTGCATTGTACAGCTCCATGCGGGACGCTAAGAGAAACCTGGAAGAAACACAAAGAGATGATGATGATCAATAGAGGTCTGGGGTCCAAGCTCTGCCTGGCAGTCAGCACATCGCCGAGGTTGATTGTGGTTGAACTGGGTCTCTACTTTATGTCAAGATGGCACATTGACCTTTGCAGAAGGAGGTTCTCGCCAACTGTCACTTGGCATCCTGCTCCTGTCTCGGAAACTCCGACGTTCTAGTTGTATTATGTATCCATGTACAGTACACATGTTCACACACACACACACACACACACACACACACGGATCTGCAATCAATATTCATCACTGCTACCAGGAGGCCAAGTTTTTTACCCCATTTTTCAGACACACGTACCAGTGTTTCCTCTACCATGTTTTTCAGCAGCGGGGGCAAACTCTCCATCCAAATGACATTGACTGCAGATTTGACTTTTACAGCCTATTCATTGAATGGCCAACTAAAAATGGCTTTTTAAAGGCTGAATGTAAATTTAAAGAAATAAGTTGTAATGAAATGAATAAAAATAAAAACAATAAATAATAATTTCTTGATGGGGCTGTAGAATCAGTGGCAAAGTTTGCACCCAGGCTCAGAACAATAAGGTTTTTTTTTTATAGAAGAGCTCAGAGGCTCTGTTCTAGTGGACTTCTCTGAGAGGCTCAGCAGCATACGGGCTGCAAGCTGATCCCCTGAAGCCTGATTCAGAACATTCCTATCAGGACAGAGTAAAGGGGCATTACTGATCATTGCTCTTATAATGTAAATGAATGTATTTATTATTTTATTTTTTATTTATTTAACAGAAATATTGACGTGTATATTGTGCAAAAAAATATGAAAGGAAAAAAGGTTCATGGACACTCCCCATGATCAGTGTGGTAGAGCCTTGAGTGGACCAGACTATTTCTTTCAGTCCATGTCAGGTCCCATCCTGACAGCCTGAGCTCCCCTTTAGGTTCTTCCTCCTCTACTCTCATCTCTCTCTCCTGCTCCTCCACTCGGCTCTCCTTCACTTTGTTCCACAGCTCCTCCCTGTCTGATGTTACTGGTCTTATATATGAAACATTAACGTTACATCATTTACACTTACATCCCATCTGATTACAGTGTGAACACTATTTTCTACCCAACCATCATCATTTATGAGTCAGTAAAAGGCTAATGCTACCTCGTTAGCGTCATCTTCATCAGGTTTCTTTCTCTTCGCAGAGGTGTCGAATCCTGGTCCTCGAGGGCCACAATCCTGCATGTTTTAGATGTTTCCCTCTTTCAACATGCCTGATTCAAATGATCAGCTCATCATCAAGCTCTGCAGAAGCCTGATAAATCCTGATTATTTGAATCAGGTGTGTTGGAAGAAGGAAACATCTAAAACATGCAGGATTGTGGCCCTTGAGGACCAGGATTCGACACCCGTGTCTTAGAGAAATATTTGAACAAGCTCATCTGAAGATGCAGTCAGCAGTTCCATCATGGCGTGTAGATGTTAGCTTCATGCTATCAGTTAGTTAACTCATGTTAGCCACACTGAGTTCGGGCCCATTTAACTTAAGATACTGATATGTTACGTAATGTTAGCTGGTCATCAGTATTTTACTAATGCCTCTTTATTTTGTAAAATCTATTCTGAGTTATCTTAGGCTAATAAGTCCACCTTTTTCTGGTAAGTGGCTGCCCTGTTCTCCAAGACAACCCTCCTCTGACTCTGACCTGGAGCCTGCTGCTGGACATGACGTCACTTTAAAGGCCACGGTCTCGCCAGTAATTAACGTAGTTTTAACCCCCCAAAGAGAAGATACTGAGCAAGATAGTTATCAGTAGTTTACCTTAGTACTCACCAGTAATTAACGCTGTATTAACCCCCCAAAGAGTAGCGACTGAGCAAGATAGTTATCAGTAGTTTATCTTAGTACGCCTTGCGAGTACCCGACCAGTGCAGGACTCTGCTGTGAAGATGGAGACATGTGGCGGTGGTGTATTTGCGAAAATTAAAAAAAAAAAAAAAAAAAAAGGAAAAGAAAGATATTTGAAGGAGTGGCGGCTAGGATTTAGGAATGGCGGCCCACCACTAATAAATGAATGTAGAGGGAACGCAGCGCACTGCTTTTTCTGCACTTAATATTTCACCACAGAGAAACAAAGAGCAAACTCAACTCAAAATCAACAGCATGAGACGTAAACAGTCTCCCAAGCTNATGTAATGAAATTAATATAAATAAAAACAATAAATAATAATTTCTTGATGGGGCTGGAGAATCAGTGACAAAGTTTGCACCCAGGCTCAGAACAATGAATTTGTCTGGGTTTTTTTTATAGAAGAGCTCTGAGGCTCTGTTCTAGGGGACTTCTCTGAGAGGCTCAGCAGCTGATCCCCTGCAACCTGATTCAGAACATTCCTATCGGGACAGAGTAAAGGGGGCATTACTGATCATTGCTCTTATAATGTAAATTAATTAATTTATTATTTTATTTTTTATTTATTTAACAGAAATATTGACGTGTATATTGTGCAAAAAAATATGAAAGGTAGAGCCTTGAGTGGACCAGACGATTTCTTTCAGCCCATGTCAGGTCCCATCCTGAAGCCTGAGCTCCCCTTTAGGTTCTTCCTCCTCTACTCTCATCTCTCTCTTCTGCTCCTCCACTCGACTCTCCTTCACTTTGCTCCACAGCTCCTCCCTGTCTGATGTTACTGGTCTTATACATTAAACATTAACGTTACATCATTTACACTCACATCACATCTGATTACAGTGTGATCACTATTTTCTACCAAACCATCATCATTTATGAGTCCGTAAAAGGCTAATGCTACCTGGTTAGCATCATCTTCATCAGGTGTCTTTCTCTTCTTAGAGAAATATTTGAACAAGTTCATCTGAAGATGCAGCCAGCAGTTCCATCATGGCGTGTAGATGTTAGCTTCATGCTATCTGTTAGTTTACTCACGTTAGCCACATTGAGTTGGCACCGGGCCCAATTAACTTAAGATATCGATATGTTACGTAATGTTAGCTGGACATCAGTATTTTACGAATGCCTATTTATTTTGTGAAATCTATTCTGAGTTATCTTAGGCTAATAAGTCCACCTTTTTCTGGTAAGTGGCTGCCCTGTTCTCCAAGACGACCCTCCTCTGACTCTGACCTGGAGCCTGCTGCTGGACATGACGTCACTTTCAAGGCTGCGCTCTCGCGACTAATTAACGTCGTATTAACCCCCAAAGAGAAGATGCTGAGCAAGATAGTTATCAGTAGTTTACCTTAGTACTCGCCAGTAATTGACGTCGTATTAACCCCCCAAAGAGTAGCGACTGAGCAAGATAGCTATCAGTAGTTTATCTTAGTACGCCTTGCGAGTACCCGACCCAGTGCAGGACTCTGCCGTGAAGGTGGAGACATGCAGCGGTGGTGTATTTGCAACAATTTAAAAAAAATAATAAATTTGAAGGAGTGGCGGCTAGGATTTAGGAATGGCGGCCCACCACTCCTAAATGAATGTAGAGGAAACACTGCATACTGCTTTTTCTGCACTTAATATTTCACCACAGAGAAACAAAGAGCAAACTCAACTCAAAATCAACAGCATGAGACGTAAACAGTCTCCCAAGCTGCAGCAGGAGATGCAGGTGAATTTCCACCCTATGCATGGCACATCATATTGTGTTCTAGGGTGAGACTAAGATGGTTTTAATGGGAAACAGATCACCTAGAATTGGAAGATTCAAACCCCTGATCAGAACGTTTATACATCTTGGTAATGCATTTGAACTGATGTCATTACACAGTCGTGGAGGATTTAATTCAACCATCTGAAACCATCATTCGTGTGCTCGTGACAATTTTAAAATAACCTCCGGAAACGATGGCATCCATGAACATTAGGAGGTCTCCATCTCATTACTGTATTCTTTTAACCCATATTTATTCCTACATTATTGGTTGCTTGGATTTAACAACACGTTTTTACTGAACACATATGAACATGTCACAGTAGGACATGGCCAGGTTTACATAATAACACCAGGGATGGCTAAATTCCATTGAGCTGCTTCAGTTTAAGAGTCCTGGTATTGTTTGTGCCGCCTCATTTATCACACTGTCATGGCCTCCTGGGACACTTGAACACAACAGAGCCATTGTTAATAATAATAATAATAGTGACACCTGTATTTGCTATGTCCTACTATGACCAGTTAAATGATATATTCCTTGACAGTATTCTTGTTTTTATACCAGTATTTTACTTATTTGCATTTACTACCCATATTTTTTTTTAAAAGTAGAAGTCTTATCTAAGGGTGGTTACTAGCTCATTGTGAAGATTTTATTTGCTGCTGTGAAACCCAGATAGAAGTTGATTTAGTGGTGTGGACTCCTAGATCAGATCTGAATGTGAACTATTTGTTCCCAGCAAGATTCCACTTGTGGACAACCTCAAAAGATGAAAAACAATCTTCTTCTTCTAAAGTGATGAATTAAATCTATAAACAATAGACCATTGGATGGCGTCTGTAAAGTTTAAACCCACTTTTTTTTGTCTTTGGCACCAACTCAGTATTTGCTTAATGTTTTCTAATTAGTGTCAGTTTGAAGAGTCGTCTTTCAGCGCCACTGACAGACACTCGGAGGATTTTGGACAGCGTGTCAAGCATCTCTCTGACAGTTTTGACTAAAAGATGCTCCGCTGTTTTTGTTGGCTTGACAAGTTCCCGGCTACAAAATGTTTTGACGTTTGAAAATCCCCCTGCTTGATCTTACAGTACAGGTGGAATCCGGTTTTGTGGATGATCATTAGAAACCTTGTCTTTTGAGAACAGACTAGTGTACAGCTGGTGTCACAGTGCTGATAGCAGCAGTGAGGCCTGAAGAGCTTTGTGCTCAGACACTCCACTTACTTTGTCACATTTATCAGCTGTTTTAGTTTGTGTCTTGAAGTCTGTGTTGATTAATGAACCAATAGTAAGAAACCGTGAAGCACCGCCGTGGAAGGACTTTCATCATCTCCCACAGAAGACTGAGGATGTGTGCTGCAAAATGTACGAAAAAGGTAGTTACATTTGATTTTTTTATGTGAAACTTCTGCTGCAAGGTCAACAATTAACTCTGACATGTTTAGAAAGACGTGTGTTCTCCTCATAAAGACTGCTGTAAGACTGGGACATCATAGGAAAAGTACAAAAGCCAAATCAGTGATTTAGGGGAGGTGGAGTTACAAGTTCGACACAAGATTTTCACTCAGGAAACCGGGGTTCACGACTACGATTATTAGACTTAAGCATCATTTTCCGTTGCTGCTTGGTTAGTGGTTGACGTCTGTGTCTCAGGTGGTAGAGCTGTTGTCGTCTAATCACACGGTTGGTGGTTCGATTCCCTGCCCCTGCACAGTCCAAGTGTCCTTGGGTACGACACTGAACCTGAAGTTGCTCTCAGGGGCAGGCAGGAGCCTTGCATGGTGTATGAATCTGTGTGTGAATGAGAAAACAGTGTAGAGCGCTTTGAGTACCACTAAGGTGATCAGTGCAGATCATTTGACCATTTACTTGCTAGCTGCAACACTTCTAACTTTTCTGGGTTGCCAGGATGCTTACTCAAAGGGAACCCAAGGGGAACTTTGGATTGTTGGGTTCTCTGTTCTAAATTTGTATGGTCTTTAACCTTAAGTGCTATAAGATGGTTTATGATGTGAATTGGAGCTGTATAAATGAATTGAACTCAGTGTAGCAATAAAATGACTGAACAGATACACTGATTGGAAATGTTCTTGTGATTTGTCACAAACAAATGTCGCCTGGTTAAAACAAATTTTCCTCCCAGCATCACTGAGAGTTTAGTTGTATAGAAGTGGAATTTTCTAGGACATCGGTCTGTCCTGTGAAACCTTTGGTAGCCAAGGGTCCAAATACCGTTGAATCCCTGCAGTTCAGTGTGTTTAAAAGGTCCATGTCTCACTTCTTCTATAATCATGTAAACCAACTCAAATTAAACCCGAGACTTTACACTTTAATCTCCAATTCTGTATTTTAAACAAATCACAAAAATATGTAAATGTCCAAATACTTGTAGTCTGCTCTATATATGAAGATGTACAGATTCTTTAGAGAGCACAGAATGGTCGTAGTAATCACTGACATCTTTTTGATCATAAATAAAAGAGTTTGTCGGAAGTTATCTTTAAGATGTGAAAACTAAATGGTTTGACCTTGAAAAGCTTCCCTTGGGCCCTTCATTATGCAAATGATAACAGAATATTTAAGGACATCTTAATAAAATTTTTAGCACACATTCAGGAAAAAGCCTCCGAGACAGAACATCGTGTCCCTTTGGGAGTGCCATGCTGTGTCATTGTGGGTCTGTAGCTGCAGCTGTGTCTAAGTTCCTACTGATGTCGATTGGTTCTGCTGTGTCATTGTTATCGGACGATGGCCACAATGCTACAGTGTTGTGCCTTTGGCCTCAGGATAAAGCGCTCCCCTCCCAGAGTCCAATTCCTGGCCCAAGTGCAACCATTCTGATGCGGACCCCCCGGGCGTGTGAATCCTCTGGCAAGTGCCCATTTACGGGCAGTAGGGGGTGAGGACATGGCCGCAACCAGTAAGAACACCTGCAGTTCATGGATAAACCAGAGCCGGGTTGTGCCAAAGGGTCATTCGAGGGCAAGTTTAGAGAGCCTGGCGTGGGGCCAAAGGAAGTTTTATAAGGGGAATTGGCACGATATCAAGGCGAAAGCAACAAAAGTAAGAGTACAAGGGAGCAACCATGGTGTAGAGAATTGGTCCCATTTTTAGGTTGGTAAGCAATTACAACAGCAGAGGGTTGTCTCAGGTCAGTCAATGATAAAATGAGCACGCCTCAACACTGGGGCTCTCGTACTGCTTTTAACTCACCAGACCATGAAATTCTACTCCAGACTAGAAAATATATATCACGGGGCACAGACAGACAAAACTTTGGTCGTACTGGGATGCCACTAAAAATGGTCCTGCACACACACAGTATTTAAAATAATGCAGAGATGCACACGCTAGCTGGTGATTGACGTCAACAGCGGCATAATACCTCAGTATGGCTGATGAGGTTTTTGAGGAATTGGTAGGCTGCGTTCGTTTGAACATCTTGGAAATGTTAAAAATACTGCAAGCATACATCCTGCAAACACCACTTCAGTGTGTAGACTGGGAAAACAACATCACATTGCTTTTGAGTTTATATTTTACAAACTGATTTTTTTTTTTAACTTACTGGAAGTGTGTGTGTTTGTAGATCAGTGCATGAGACACAAGGTTACCCACGTTCCTCCTTGTTCAGGCATATCAAAGGCAGGTGCCAACCCTTGTGTGCCTGCCAGCCTGATGCTAAGCCAGATTCCAAAGGTTAACAAGATTCTGCACTCTGCAACCAGCCGTAGACAATAGCGCCATTCTTCTCTTTGCGCATACCTACACTACTTTGGTTCTCCTTTCCAGAACCTCCTTGTTGTGGCACACAAAACCAGGCTTGTGTGACTCAAACCCAGGAACGTGCTGAAGAATGATGCTTGTGACTTTGTGTGTAAAAAAGACTTTTCATGGAATGAGAAGTGACATGCAACTTTTACACACAGCCGGTACACATAAACACATAAACAGTATATAAATAACATGTAGCGTAGTTGTTTTTTTTTCTTTCTGTCTTGATACAGGAAATGTTTGCAAGTTTAAAAGTTAACATCTGCACCTTGTAAAAAATATAACACTTTATAACAGTGTGTTCAACACCTCATGAATCCAGATACTGTATGTTAAGGTCTGAACAACAAGTTGGTTGACAAAATCGTGTCCTTGCTATTTGGGTTTATCCTCCGTCCACTCCTATTTAAGCTCTGTTAAGGGATTTGTCAGACTATATAGCTGCTGAATGTTCCACTACATCCCCCTTATGAACCTGTAGCTGGTCATTGAATCAGTCGTTCATTCCTTCATTGCAAATGACTGACTAACCAGCTCTTTGTGTGCTTTAAAGAGGAGTGTTTGGGCTGACCATCGCCAGTAGCTTGACTGTCCTA
>NW_007578464.1:163110-167888 GCF_000690725.1 Stegastes partitus
CAATACTTCCCCAACAGGCCTGGTGTCAGCGGTCGGTGCTGACCTGTCAGTTAGTCCGACACCTGTCAGGCGAGCTTGAGCAGCCCTTTCTGGTCATAGTGTCTTACAGGGCCTGAGTTCTAGGAAGCATCTTGCACCTGAGCATACAACAGCAGCAGGCAGCTTCTGGCCACTCTGCTGGCTCAGGGATTTGTAAATGTTGCACCTGTTTATATTTCATTTGTAGCCCAGATCTGCAATCATCGAGTTTTGTATTTGGTGGACGACTGGTTGTGGATTCAGGGTCTCACAGAGTCCCCATACATGTGGAATAGGTAACTGGGAGGAGAGATAGTCGCATTATAGTGGAGAACTGTAGGTTACTTGAGGATAGTTTCTATGGATATCAAATTTAGGGTAAACTGAATCTAATTTAATCTTATCTAAACATTGTACTCGTTGTTCTCTGAGTGAAGAGACCGTCTCTCGACCTCAGGTGTTGATCAAAGAGTATTAAAGCACACCTGTGTCTTCTAAAGACCACTCACGCTTGCCAGAACAACTGGTGTGACTTACTGTAAATAATTATCCATGTCATCCTGTGAGGACGGGACGTTCCCCATACATGTGGAATATATATGTGGGTGGAAAGATAGTTTCTGCACCTCTGACCCACTCTGCATGGGCCTGGTTTTGCCTCCTGCCTCCTTTTGCCTCTTCCACATTTTGCAGGGCTACTACAGACCTCAGCCTGCCGATTCCTTTCCTTCCCTTCTTCACCTTTATTATCTTGAATAAGCGTGTGTTGTGCAGTGGAGTGTGTTTTTCATGACACAAACTGACTTTGACTCTCAGCTGTGTGATGCTGGATGCTTTTGGAAACAGCTGCAAATGGAAACAAGGTGAATCAGAGTCTAAGGGCCAAAAACCAATATGATGAGATAAAATGTGATGTGTGTGTGTGTGCACAGTACATCTGAGAGTTACTGTTCAGTTAGGGAGTCATACTTTGAGTTCATGCCTTTTTGATCCTATAAAGTTGTTCAGTTGTGCAGCTTTGGATGTAAACTGCAAGAAGTATTTACATAAGTGGCTGAGACTTCACTATACCGAACTAAAACATATTTGATACGCATAGAAATGATCCTTATTATCCAACAACAAGTATGTTCATTTAAATGAGATTGACTCGTATTGTTTAATTTAGATTAACGCTATACGTGCTGTTGTTTCAATGTAAATGCATTACACCCTGTCATTGTATTTCACAGTTCATGCTTGTGCTTTAATTTGCTCTCTTTCTTTCTTTTTTGTCAATTTTCATGTGTTTGTATATTTTAATTTTACTGCCAGGTGTCTTTTTTTTGGAAAACAGATGTCAGTACACTGGGTTTGATAGCCAGTAAAAAATAAAGCCGATAAATAGAAAAATATGTAACAAAAAAACTGAATCCACTCCTCAGCAGCAACATATTTCTGCTCCGTGTGTCTGTCTCCATCTCACCTATTCATTATTCATTCTGCAATGAAGTCATAGTCTATAAGAGGTGGAATATCTGTCAGTCTGTGTTAGACTGCACTCAGAGGACCACTGAAATATTTTTTCTGTCTACCGGTGGACTACAAGAAGCCTTCTATAGTTTCAGTAGTACAGCGCTTTAGAATATCTGAAGCCATTTAGGTTCTGCTTCCAACGGGAAAATATAAAAAAAAATGCTCTAAATAATTAATTGACTGTCATGTAGACAGTGAATGAAAAGAAAAAAAATAGAGGCGCTGGTACAAACATGGCTGATAAGCGTATTTGTACGAGACACTCCGGGCTCTGTGCTCACTGAAAACACTGTGTTCCATTGCAGCCATAAACACCTAGCTGCTCTGCTGACATGAACTATAGCACTTTGGATTCGAGCTGTCTGAACATGTACACATGCACACAAATACGGCACATGTACGCACAAACACAGACCGGGCCGCCTTACAGTCGGGATTGAGTTTCACTACTGTTCTATGTGGGAGTCTGCAGAGATTTGCAGTCAAGGCCGCGAGTGCAGCTCCGCGTTTTAACTGCCGGCTTATTTTGTCCGTTTTAACGTTCGGCTACGATCGAGCCAAAACGGCCGAAACAGTGCGCTTTATCCATCCACCTATGTCCCCCGGCTTCCTCCTCCGAACCTTTCATTAGGAACAGCAGCTTGTGGAAATACGGAGGAAGGGAGGTACAGCTTGTTCAGAACTCCAGAACACTCGCGTGATTGGTGGGTCAGAGGTACTTTACAGTCGATTGAACTAAGTCCAAGTCACATCTGAAGTCTTTGAGACATGACTTGCAAGGTGAAATGCAAATTTGCATGGAACCCATCCATCAGTTCTTTGTACGGTAAAGACAAGAGCGCAGTGGCCAAGAAAAGATACTATTGATGTACTTGGATAATTTATAGCAGTACAGAAAGACAGGAGGTATTTTAGTCATCCTACAAGGGGGAGAAAAAAAAAATCAATGTTACAGCCACAGCGCATTAAAAAGGTGCAGGTGTGTCACAACACACTAGCACCACAAATAGCACGAGTATAATACAGATACTGATAAACACAAGTTGCTGCAGCGTGCTGTACAAAAAGACAAACTGACCAAGAATATATACATGACTTAAATCCTCAACGTGTACATTCTGTACCAGGCAGTAAGTCCATAGGAGAATTTCTGTCATCTAAATGTTGTTTCTCTGTTAGATTTTGTCGCTGCACCTGAAAGGATGCATGAGGTCAGTCGTGGAGATGACGTGCATATCCTGGCTGTTGTTAATTATTCATAGACAGTTTGGCAGCGATTCAAAAAGCAAATCTACACTGAGTAGAGCGTTTTGTAATATTCATGGATCACCAAGTTAAGTCTCTTCAGCTTTTTTGCCTTGATGTCTGCAGACGAGTGTCTCAAGTGGGAAAAGTCTTGAAGGAGTCTGAGTCGGGTTGCAGTTCCTCATTTGCGGCAACTCAAACCCGCCTCGAGTCCGAGTGCCTTCGGGACTGAAATATGCAGAGAACAAGGTTCAACAAGAATGCCGGTCCGCCTCGACTTGACAGCATAATGCAGGTTCTGCACTCCAACACGTCCGAGCTGCACAGCGAAGCTCCTGACAGCATCTTGAGTGTTTTTGCGACACGACACATGAACCCGACAGAGTAGAGTGCGACCATGACGGGATACACCTGGTCAGCAACAATGCCGAGGTGCATTCTGGCATTCAAAGTATGTTCAGTTTGAAACGTCTATCAAGAACCGCGAGTCAAACTAACATCTGAATTCTTTTAACTGCTTCAACTACTGTGCATAATTTCCCAGGATCAAACTGCGGCGCGCTGTCGTCTGTGGATCACTACCGACTGGAGCTAAAACGAGACCTTTTATCCCCTTTTCAGCAATCTCATAGCTATGCAGCCGTCTGCACATTTACAACTAGGGTTGGGCGATGTTTTAAAACTTTCCAGTCGTCCTACACTGTTTGAATGAGTCCGATGGCGTCAGATGAGTGTTTCCCAAGCGCTGATTTATTTGTGGCGACCGGTCATAATATCAACATTTGACCGCCACATGATTGATTTACTATTTAACTATTTTTTCCTATTTAAAACGAGTAAACTGTTATTCAGTGTATGGCTGTGCCTCACTATCTCTCACTCTTTCTCTCTCTCTTTCTGCCTCACAAACACATTGACAACAGACCCATCTGTGGACGGCCCTTCCTCTCTGTGCACGCTCTGAACACACACACACACACACACACACACACATACACACACATACCACTGGAACGAAGGTCGATCGCGTTTCCCTGCAGAATAAATACCTCCGCACACATTAGTCCAACGCTGACGCATTCAAGTCAACTCCGCTCAATGAGTCTGTTTGTTCCTAACATAATGCTGTCAATCACACAACTCTTAAAATGAGTTCATGTAAGCATGTAAGGAGCTCATTTCCTAGAACTGCAGCTCCTAGCCTTAACTCCGGTTTTGAGTGTCTTTCATCCGATCTGGCTTGAAGACGCAAACCAGCCTTTAGTGTTCGGACAAACCCGGCAGTGATTAGGAGAAGCAGAGAGAGACATAGTTGTGATGGGATCAACTGGACCTTTATTTCTTCCTCTGGGGCCACAAACACACCAGCTGGGTCAGTGTTATACTGACACATGGGCCTATCTACATACTTCACGGCTGATGACAGTAATTAAATCATCTCTGTCCGCGTGCTTGTGTTGCTCACTTCTCAAACACACGCAACTCTGAAATAAGATAAAAAAATACAACGTTTGTATTACCAACACCAACAAAGATAGCATATTACTGAAAGAAACACAAAATATTTCAAATAAATTAAAATAAAATCAGGAAAGGCTTTCCAATTAAAATAAAAAAGAGATCCTTTCAGAGCATCGCACTCCATCCCCTTAAATTTTCAGCCGGGCCCCTGGAACAGACAAAGATCACCGCCTGAGGATTTCAAAGTGTGTGCTGGTGTGTAAGGTACAACATGCACAGCGATGAACTAGACCATGAAGGCCCTTAAAGGTAATCAGTAAAATGTTAAAGTCTGTTGTCCAACATACCAGGAGCCCTTGTAATGAGGCTAAATCATGGGCTGTTAGCCATGATCTGAACCAGTCATAATTATTTATACCAAGTAACATATAGAGCAACATCTTCAAACATTTGGCTAAAGCAGTGCCTGTGCTTCAACACTAGGTCTGGATTCTGTGCTTTAACTTCAAGCTGCATGATGTTTCTAACTCTGGAGATGA
>NW_007578464.1:170370-171965 GCF_000690725.1 Stegastes partitus
GGCTTTAGTTTGAATTTAGGTACATTTGCAAACATTTCTTTGAAAAAAAAAAGAAAAAGAAAGAACATGTTTTTACCTTGATTTATTGAATGACTCATTGAATATAAATTCACAGCATTTAAAACAAAATCTACACCACAACAAAGCAATTAGATAACAGAGGGGTCTGAATAGTTTCTGAAGCAACTACAAACAGGATTTCATGTCTGACAGTATTTGATTCGACTGCAACACTGCAATATTGGGACTATAAGTCAATTTCTATCCTAGAAAGATTGTACACACACAAAACCAGCTTACAGATAGCTTCCCTTGTCTTTGTCACTCTCAGCACAGCAGCTGTTCATTACTCTGATATTTTTATCAAGCCAGTTTGTGCATTAGAAGCCTGAATTAGTTGTAATTCAGTGTATCATATTTTTCCAAACTTTAGTTTTCAGCACTAATTGCATACTTTTACTGGAATTCTTTTGATTTTACTAATCAAATCAAATCAAACTTTATTTATATAGCACTTCTCATACATTAGAGCAACACAAAGTGCTTTATAGCATTTCAAAAAAAATGTAAAAGAAAAAGAAAATAAAAAGGAAAACCCGTCCCTCCCACCCTTGCATTAAACTTTAACCTGTTAAGACCTGGCGTCCACATGCGAGGACATCACAGTTTGGGTTATATTACCAGAGTATTTATTTATTTATGTGCTTTTTATTCTTATATATATATATATATATATATATGTATTTTAAAATATATTTTTATTTTCTTTATATTTTTTTTTTTTTATTTCTCTTTGCTATTTGATCAGATCAAATAGCAAAGAGAAATAAAAAAAATGTCTATCAAACAACAGCTCGGGTCTTAAGAGGTTAGGGAACCGTTACTTTGCCTTTGTTTGTTTTTTTTCCAAATGAACCATATGGTTAACCTAATGATTAGCTCTGGAACCATAAATCAAGGAGGGATTGGGTCGGTTAATGTGGAGACAGTGATGCTAAACCAGATATCACTGGGCTAAAGAGCAAGAAACAACTTTTTTTGCTTGAACACCTTTAAGACGCAGTTCTGTTCATCTGGTGGCATCTGAACATGTTGGCTTCACATATGAATCAGCGCGCTGCTCACTTTTCTGATCACAATGTCAATCTTTCGTATCAGTTTCAGCACAACACACGTCTGAACTGCACGTTACCGCAATAATGAATAGGCACACAAATAAAACACAAATAAGAGCTAAGGTTTGTTGCTTCCTGCTGTTTATAGGCGTCGTTCCTCTGAGTTTGTCAAAGATCTGCAGCATTGAACAGCAGCAGGATCCACATGAGTGTTTCCAAAACAGAGAAATATCAAATCAGATCAAATCAAATCCGGTTTATTGTCATGTTGCTGTACATGCACAGTAGTACAGGCGAGATAAAAGAGCGTTTCTTCAGGATTATTCAATCAGTAAGTTTTGCAGAATGAATGTCTGGGATAAGACACTAAACGTTCACTCTCACTGTCTCCTGAAGGGGGCGCTGCATCCATGCGCGCCACCATTCGTTGAACATGGAGAACCTCTTCAGTTCCTGGTTGGTCTTCATGGACACAAAGAC
>NW_007578464.1:172836-176840 GCF_000690725.1 Stegastes partitus
AGCTGTGAGTTATTCAGACGGTTTGCTATTGGTTTAATCTTTTGTTTATTAGTGCGATATTATGTGCTATTCATCACCTGACCTACCACGGCTCTCTGAATGAAACAATGAGGAACATCAAGATAAAACTGACCTCTTCCTGAATGACAGAATGCCGTCACTTTAACAGACTGATAAAGCCAGCATCCTCAAGCCAAAGGAAAA
Source organism: Stegastes partitus (assembly GCF_000690725.1). Classification (NCBI taxonomy): domain Eukaryota; kingdom Metazoa; phylum Chordata; class Actinopteri; family Pomacentridae; genus Stegastes; species Stegastes partitus. The sequence goes on from NW_007578464.1 coordinate 173,041, forward strand.
AAAAAGGCTTTGTTAATTCTCACAATGTTGCACCTGTTAGCAAGCTGACAAGCTTAATTCACCAGTTTGGGAAATTCTACAAGTAAAAGCTTATTTTCTTCCCCCTACCAACAAAGCTCCCATGCGATCCACAATGTTTAATGTGTCAGAATGGCCATATGGTCATCTGCAATTAGCCACAGATGTACATGTCATTATTGGCTTGGTTGGAGTCTCATAAATATTGTAGTTACAATCTGAAGATGATCAGTCATATAACTTAATTTTCCCACAGAGGGTGAAATCACATATTGAAACAGGTGTGAAAATATTGCCTAAGTCATATCTCCTTCAGTGCTCATTAAATAAATTCCAGACTAGACCTATTTGGCAAAAAACCCCTTGTCGTGTAAGCTAAAACGCCAAGGAGGCGGTTTACATCCTGGCAGTTGAAATATAGAAAGCAATTATTTCTGGGTTTATATATACTATATATCTGATTTATTTATTTCATTTTGTCTTTCTTTTTTCTTTTTTTTTTTCTTCTCAGCCAGATTTGGCCTTGACATACATGTAGGACATTAGACATTTGGCTGGTTTCGGTCTTTTCCCATGACAGCATGATGTGTACACATTTATTTAAAGTATGAGAACGCTGTGCTTCCAGGATTTGCGGGGAAGTCCCTCTTTGGCTATACTGGGGTGTGTGTCTGCTTACAGACATACCAAAGCATCGGGGCATTTAATCCTTGTCTACTGGTTCAAATAAGATTTATTTTATGCCGATCCACTCTTACACAAGACAGTTTTAACGGCTTCAGTGGAATGTATCCAGCGATGATTTTTTTTTTAGACTATCCGTTACTGAGTGAGCAGCTTCTGTTCACTGATGCTGAAAGGGACACCGGGTTATTACACACATGCACGCAAACATCAGCGTTCCCGTCCAGATCCTGCCCCAAACACCGGCAGATGCTGCAACACGCATGCGGTCTGATATACTGTCCTCGTCATGCCCTACAGCCTCGCAGCGCTTGGAAGAGGTGAGAGCATCGTCTTAATAAAAGTAATGAAGATTAATTACATTTTATTTTGAAAAGAGAAGTGAGTAGCATTGTGTGTGTGTGTGTGTGTTTTTTATTTTTTTTATTCCTGCCTTAAGCTCTTTTCTACCAGGGTGGCTTCTTCAGTTTCCTTATTAAACAATGTTGTTAAAATCAATCAGAAATCCCTGTTATCTCAACCACCCTGTCGCCAGCTGTGTGATGTAGAGTTTCTGATTTATGATCATCCATCAGGAGTATCTTCTGGCTTTATTTAACTTCCCTTGAGAACAACATTACGACCTTAAAATCCTTCACACTGGGCTGAGCGTTTCCCTGCCATGTCTGCTTCATAGTTTCAACTCCACCTCATCCTGTACCGGCTGACACACCCTGGACTTTCACCTTTTGCATCGCTGCGGTGACGAACTTGAAGCACTCGAGGTCAACAAAAACAAGAGCTGCTGTTAGCTGTCCCTCAATCAAATGGAAAACTCGGCTGGAGTTCAGTTTCAGTTTGAGGATGCTCAACTTCAATACATGCGTTCACTCGTACCTTTAGATCGAATTAACTCTGGACTAGTTACAGCTGTGAAGTACATAACAGGTAGTGACTTATGAATATTGGATGTTTCACTTGGCAAAACCCAGCATGCAGTTCAATCCCATCTTTAGTCCGTCAGGCAGTGCAGANGTATTTTTTGTGGTAATTATGTGAATGTAGTTATCCTGCAAAACTTCTCACTTTCATTTTGTTCATTTCAAAGACACAATTTTCAGCTTTACTGCATCTTTTAGGCCCTATGTTACAGTACAGGGTGTCTGACTATAATGTCTGTCAACTACGACACAGAAAGGTTTTGGAAACATCAACAGCAAAATGTTTCACCAAAACGCAAGTACGGTGAGGATTGTATGTTTTTTTTTTTATGCCTGATTCATTGTTTGATAGAAACTGTTGGCTTGGGTTTCAAGTGGCATTTGTGGGTGGCTCTTACAGAGCCCGGGACAAGTTGAAAAGCTTAGCTCTTAGGAAATGTCACTCACTCAGACATGAAGTCAGAGTCTAACCAATGAACTTGCGGCAATTCATCATCTGAAGCGTTTCTGTTACACCACTCGTGTATTTACTTCATGGTCTGCAGTGAAAGAGAATGGACTCTTGTTCTGCACTGCCAAGGTGTGTGTCAGCGAGAGTCCACCTCAGGTAGGTACCCACAGCTTCTGAGACGTGGAGCATTTCACGAGGATTAGGAAAATGTCAAACAATGTAAAACTATCCCTATAGACAACCATCAACAGGGGGAAAGAAAGCAAAGGGGGGAAAAATGTCATTTTAGATTGTGAGATAGATCACAGCCATTTCTTCTGTGGCGCTCAATCAAACATGATATCCTGTGTTTACAGCTGCTTCACAAAGTATTCAGACCCTTTTTTGCACACCTCACTGTTGGGGAGTTAATTTTAAACAATTACATGTTTTCATTATACACTCGATAACCCACAATGATAAAGTAAAAACATTGTTTTTTTGTAAAATCTCTCAGTCACTAAAGAATTCTTTGTTGTGGCACTCCAAAATGAGAGGACAACAAAGAAGCCATAAAATCCTCTGAATTCTCTGCAGACTGCTGATATAAAGTTGTGGCAACACACAGATCAGGGCAATGGTTTGAAACTATTTCTAAAGCTGCTTTGATTGTTGTATCGTAGAATAAGCTGGAAACTATCAGGACTCTTTATAGAGTTGGCAGTCTGGCAAAATGAGAGAACCAAGAAAGATGGGCTGTCTCCAGAGAGGTGACCGACATCCCAACAGTCACTCTGAACTGGAGAAGCCCTCTGCAGAGATGGAAGAACCTGCCCAAAGGACGACCATCTCAGCAGCACTTCATCAGCCAGGCCTTTACACAAGACTGGATAGAAGAACGCCACTTCAATAACAGGCACTTAGAGTTTGCCAAACAGCATTTAAGAGACTATGAGAGCATGAGGAAAATAGATTATCTGGCCTGACGAGACAGAACTTTGACTCTTTGGACAGAGCTCCAGGAGCTACGTCTGGCTAACCTTTGGCACTGCTCATCATTTGGCTGATGCCCTTTGTACAATGAAACACGGTGGTGGCAGCATCATGCTAGTGGTGCTTCTCAATGGAAGAATGACTGCATCTAAATACATAGAAGTCTTTAAAGAAAATTAAAAAACCCTGCTCCAGAGCATGGTGGCCTAAGTGTAAGGTTCATCTTTCAGCAGAGAGATCATCTGAAGACATCCTGAAGCTTCAGGACAAGTTTCACAAGAGCTTGAGAGGATCTGCCAGGAAGAATGGGATGAACTTCCTAAATCCAGGTTAGCATAGCGATGAAGAAAGTCACTCTCTTTTCTTTGGTGATGGTCACCACACCCTTTGATTCCACCACCTTTTTGTTCATTGTTTTCTGTTACCTCCTGTCATTAATTAGCAACTGTATGCTAATGAACCACTATTCACGACTGTATTTACATACAGGCCGTCCCTACCCTCTGACACATCCTATAAAAGGTGTAACGCTGCAGGTGTTCTGGGTCGGCCTACCTTCATAGACTCATGCTGTGTGTTGGTGAGCCCACCGTATACCGGAAAACTAATCAACACCCACTACAGCAGACTTCACATGAGGACTATGGGTAAAACATCTTCAAGACAAAGGGACTTCTACAAAGTTTTAAAAGTCTATATGCAAAAGAAATGACTGGCTTTAGTTTGAATTTAGGTACATTTGCAAACATTTCTTT
>NW_007578464.1:181223-196831 GCF_000690725.1 Stegastes partitus
AAGCTCACCACATGAACTTTTGATACAATCATAGGTATTTTCAGGTGAGGTAGTTTAATGAGCAACAAAGTCCATGGTGAGAGCAGGATGAAAGTGGTGCAGTGAGTCCAGGGTGAAGCCACATATGACTTTTAGTTCGACTATCTTTGCACCTTTAAAGCCGATTCTCGTCGGGTGGGAGGAGCTCAGAACAGAGAGGGAAAAGCTGCAGGAGGAGGGATGTATGTTTTCAAATTCACGAGTTTGCCTTTTCCAGATTTCTACCTGCTGCGGCAAAAAGCTCCCCGAAAAAGCTCAAGTGAAACTGTTGAGGCATGATTCAAGCAGAATATCGGAGCAGCTCAAATGAAACCATGACTCAGTGACGCCAATGCAAATAGTTTAATCATTTCCAATCTCTAACATAAATATCTGTAAATATTTTTTTATATTGTAGACTCAATATGAATCCACTTTAAATGTGATTTTGCATATTAATGGATTGAGATGTTTATTCTTTTCCCCTTTTAGTGGCACCCTAACATCACCCATCCTATATGAGATACTTAGACACAGAAGAGAGGAATGACAATAAGGTTTTATTATAATCAGCTTCAGAGCAGAGGGTTGTCAGAGCAGATCAGACCCCGTTGTAGTCTATGTACAGTCTGCCAAATGGAATCAATCATAGGTATACTCTTTCATTGATTGTTTCTGATCCAGATGTAGGTCTCTGTATGTAGACACAAATTGCATGTCACTGTTACAGATGTACACATGTATTGGAAACAGAAAAACCACAGAACCCCCGCGACTGACAAATCATAATTTAACCCCACGTTGGAATAAATGCCAGTGCATGACTAGGAAATTCAAACTCAGCTGCGTTTAGTTAATGAAAAATGTACAGTGTGTTGTACATTCAGACATACTTTATAGTACGAGGCCCTCTACAAGGATGAAGAGGAGTAGAAGTAAATCTAGAAGCACATGGTTTGCTTGCCAGTTTAGTCACTAACAACACAACTGTGTGAGGTCACGGCCAACATGCATCAGCACAAATGAGCTCACAAAACACCTCTCTGTCTGTGTAACAGACTGAAACAACAATATACTGCAGGACAAAGAAACAGCAACATTGCTAATGAGTTAGCAAACGTTTGCACGCATCCAGGAGACACGCAGCAACATGGGCATCCCACTGTAGTCATAGGTCAAGTCATGCAGTGCAATCATACTATCTAATTAGCCTTATACAGATAAATAAGAAGACTCAGCTGCCTTGGTTAACTTATGAAGTGGTCTTATTTTGACAGGTCAAGTATATAGTTTTGGCATTATAGTGTGCCAAATACACCAGTAAGACCAACAACAAAACCACTGACCTTGGGTTCTGGTGTTCATGGTGACGTTGCTTTGACATGTACCACCCACCTCAGCATTGTCACAGACCAAGCACATGGAAACAGCTCTACCCAACATCCCAGTGGCCTTCCCCCCGCCACCCCACAAAACCTGTTCAGCAATTGATTAAGGAACACGAGCCCAAGGCATTAACCCGGCCTCCATGTTCCCCAGATCCTAATCCAATCAAGCATCCGTGGAATGCACCAGACCAAGCGTGATCTACGGAGGACCCACGAGACTTAAAGGATCCTCTGCCAACGTCCTGGTGCTAAGACGTTCCCCGAGGTCCCGTGTCCGGGGCGCATGGGTAGTATCTGGTTTGGCGGTACAAGGGGAGCCTTCACAAAATCAGACAGATGGATTACATTTTTTAGCAGAATAGTTTAGTGTGCTACTATAAAAACAAGAAAATAAGCAGTATTTCAAACAAAAACATGCTCCCCTGCTTTTATGGCCTTTGGGATGATATATTCTACTGAAAATGAGACTTGAAGGAGCGCTGTTGTGTTGGAAATACAGCCTACAGTTGTATCCTATTATCAACAAGCAACATTTGATGCATTTTTCATATTTCTTCCTGCTTGTTGACATTCTTTTGTGTTCTGAATAGCCTCAGATGTCATCTTCACAGTAGTTGTGGGGAGTCACCGCATTGAGTAATAACAAACAAGAGGCATGTGATTGAAATATTGTTTGCTATTCATTTGTGGGGATCCACAGAAAGTCTGGGACGATCCCACGCAGGCTTGTTACTTAGGATGATGTGCATGCTAACACACTAGCAGATCGGACGCAAAAGGCTTATGATGAGTTACAGACAACTATTTCTGGATACCTGCTCTGTATTTCATGATCATCCATACTAGTCAAGATATCACCATCTGACTCACTGGAAATGACGTCAGGCCATACTGCAGGGTTTTTTTTCTTTTGGTGAATGTGTTCATGTCACGGGAAATGACAATGCGTCACCCCAACATTTGCTTTAACAATATCGACATATATATGCAACGTATGTCAATAAAAGGCTTTGATTATGACCCAGCGTGACACCACACATGGAGCTGATCTGATCGGGAGTGTGCTGTTTGGCTTCGGTTGCATGTTGGACGCTTCTCAGCCACCAGCTTGCCAAATATCTGGGTTTCACTCTTGCAAACAGCCGACTTGGGGGATTTGGTTCCCCAGTAATTGTTGTATGTGATCATTGCTGGGCTCTCCCCTGTTTTTTGCCATGCCCAAGCGGCCATTGTTGTAGTGTTGTTCCCAAGCCGTAATCACAGGCAGATGGCTGCAGGCCCCACCACTCCATCCTGATGGGGCTTTCCCTGTGCAAATAAATGAGGTCTGCTCATAGACAGAGGTGTGATGTAAGGTGTTTGGTAAGAAGGATGCTTATTTCTGAATTCTCAGAGATTCGATTTTTGGATGTTAGGCTTGATACGTTGCCATTTGGCTATGAAAATAATGCTGAGAAGGATCACAGCTATGTTGCAGTCAGAGTCGGATCAATCCTCCACGTGACAGTGAGCAGTTTTTGCTTTGTGTGCCAGCATTTCATTACCTAGACATTGTTGATCAAGCTAGTATGAGTGTCTTGGTGAAAAACCTTCACCAAGAGGCCATATGCAGGGTTCCTGACAACATCAAAACCATCAAACAGTGTCGTTTTGCTGAAACTACTGTGTATATCCCCGACTGTCTCTTCCTGGTGCGCACCACAGATTCTGAACTGGCCTTTTCACTCTGGCAGCTGGACATGCAGTCATGTTTGTTAGCTCTGCAGGCCACAAAACAGCTCCAGATCAGCTTCAAATGCGAAAAGCAATGAAATGCAATCAAAATTTGTGACTTGTAACAACTTACAACTCACCGCATGGTGAGGATTATCACTCAGGCAGGGCTGGAGTTGCTTAAACAGTCATCGAGCCAAGAGCCACGCAATTTATAGAAGTACACCAAAACGTGTCCCACGGGCCTGAGGGAAATTAGTGGATTTTATCCCATGCTCGTAAATTAAACTCAGAGTGAATACAAAAAATGCCACATTTGTTTGATTACATACGGCCACATGTGGGAAGTTTTGATGGCCCAATCAAAATGTTGTTTCATGATATCTGTGGTGGCAATATGTTTATGGAGTGATTGTAGTACGCACAAGAAACGCAGTCAACAGTTTCCCTGAAAAATTATTATGTTCTGTTCAAGGAAAAACAGAGGAACTGCCAACTCATTGAACTCTCGAAAGAAACACTCAGAGCCCTCTCTGTCTTAACATAGATTTCTTTTTTTGTGTGACGCATCTTCAGTTTTGTTGCATTTTATCCTCTATCTGACCTTTTAGTGATCACAGAATTATGTTATAGCAGAACATACAAAATAATGACATAATCAGAACGTGTGATTGAATGGATGCTCGGCGAATTAATCAGGTTTAGGTGAGCGTCTTTCTTCTCAAATTACCCATATCTGAGCTCTGTATCAGCCGCATTATTCCACGTATGATGTGTTCTAACCTGAAGCTCCTCCAGTTCGTTCGCCCATTTTAGGACAGGCAAAGACATGATGTGCCAAGAGCGAAGGGGAACTAAGGCCAAGGAGCGGCTAAGGAAGGACACACTAAAGTGCCTAAAATGAAGCCATGTGAGGTCAGGTGTGGGAATCCCTCCCAGTATCATGCAAAGAGAGAGAGAGCAGTGACAGAGGGAGGGATGGAGGCTGTGACATTCCAGGAAGGGTGAAGTCAGACTTACAAAAGGATTTGTGGATGAGGGGAAAGTGAGAGAAAAAACAGGGGAAAGAACACCGAAAGCATCAAAAGCTATTAAGCGGCTAAATTATTTTTTTAGAAGAGCAATAAAAGGTATCCAACATTCCCACACTGAATCACAGAGTCTGATTCTTGGAAAAGTCTTCCATCCCACACATCCATTTGGCCATGAGATGCCTCAGCGAAGGTTTACCACTCTCTGTTTCACCTCGGAGGAAAAAAAAGGACACTTGATATCATTTGTCTAATGAGCTATGACTCAGTTTGAAAATGTAAATGTGAAACCCATTTACACGGTGAAGGTCTTTTATTGCTGTCAGTCTTTCCCCCCCTCCTCCTCCTCCCCAATTCACCTCCTCACCCCTCCCCTCATCCAGGGCTGATTTGCACAAGAGGGGAGAACCGATGAGGACCAAGTCACGAGAAAATGAAATGCTTCATTAAGAGGCCGTGCTCCCTGAACATTGCCGAGTGGCTAATTTACTGCGAGGTGCTGAAGCCTGTTATTGTGTACAAGAGCAGTGGGGTTTCACTTGATTTAGGATAGGAAACAAAGCAGGCATAGAAAGTGTAGCGTACACATAAGCTTGCCAGGGGTGTGGAAAGTATTGCAGTTTGAAGGATTTAGATCCTACAACGCTATATATGTTTTTCTCAAGGGTTCCATGTATTGCACTCTCCTTACCTCTCCTAAACACGGGGCTCCCAGTAATCTAAGCCATATGCTAACCGCCACCTATGCAACATGTAACCAATTATACACAAGCTGAAGTTTTAAAGGCAAAGATTAAAAAGCAATACAGTAACTGTGAATGCGTTCAATATGTTGTCCTTATAATCTCCACGGCTCGGTTTTCAGCTGTCCTGCTGGCATGTTCCGTACACAGGGCTGAATCAGTCTGCCGTATACGGGATCTCCTTTGTCCCATTTGCTCTGTTCTGTAATCACCAGGCAGCACCGTTACAGATCCTAGCATGATACAAAAGCTTTAGGAGATCGTGTGCTAGTCCCCCTCACGTGCATCAGTCGAACAATGCGCCAATTCCTGCAACAACAAAAAAAAATAGGAAAGGAAAAAAGTTTTGACAGTGAATGGTGTTGAACATGTTGGTTCAAAACGTGCCAATATGCATAATCCTGCAAAACAAAAAAAAAGACTGTGTGGCTACAACAAACAATGAGAAGCACAGAAGACAAGTGCAGTTGGCAGTGACTGGACAGATGTTTTCTATAATTTATACCCCAACAAACTCTCAGTTGGCCATGGAATGACCCAGTTCTGCGAGAGAAGACCACACTAACTGAAGGTGCATCATCCACTGCTGAAAGTGACATGTGAAGCCTCGTATGTGAACTATATGCCGCATCAAATGTCTTGTTAAGCTTTAAACTGCTTTGTTTCATGTGTGTGAAGAAGATGCGCTTGGGAAAACTGAAAGCTGAGATGATTAGAATGAATGCATTAGAACCAAAAACTGAGCAGGATGAGAAGTCCTCGGCTGAAACCGAGCCCACGAAATTCTCAGTTGCCGCCAATTCTTCGAACTTGGAAAAAAGACAAAAAAGAGGTTTCCAGTTAGCACGAGATGCTTCTCTGTGTCTGATGGAGTGCAGAGCAAGTTACTCAATCTTTATGAAGACAGTGATGAGACTGCAAATGGCATTCATCAAGCTCTGATGAAGTGTCAGGAAAAATACGACCTGAATATTAGACACACCACAGCCTTTGCAGCAGATAATTCCAATGTCAGCTTTGGAAAACACGGCTCCGTTTACCAGTTATTGAGCGCTGCCAACAATTGCATTCTGAAAGCTAATTGCCCATCTCGCATAACTCACAACACCTGCAAGCACGCCTGCAATCAGCTGTCACTGGATATTGAGTCAATTACTTTAAAGATATACAGCCATTTCTCAGTATCTGGTTCCCAAACAGAGCAACTGCAGGCATTCTTGTGCCTGTGTTGACATCGACTGGAGTGAAACTCTGAGTCATGTTTGCACATGATGCCTCCGTCTTCATCCAGCTGTTGATCGTCTCCTGTAAAGCTGGCAGGCCCTTACTTTATATTCCAGGTTCCTCGGGGAGACCTGTCCTGTGGCAGCGAAGAGGATTATTGAGGATGAAGAAAACACCGAAGCTGCCGAGATTTATGTGCGCTTTTTCCACAACACGGAGTGTGTTCTTCACCCAGTCGTAAAAAAAGCTGGAAGAAACAGAGTTCTGCAGCACAGATGTTTAGAGGAAGTCTGAAAGTTCAGAATGAAGATGCTTCAGCGGAAATAAGACAGCTTTTTTGAATACCGCACTAAGCAGCTGTTGGACAAACAAGTGTCTGCACAAAGGTCGAAGCCACAGGGCCTTATGAAGTTCTGTGTTTGCCTACATTGCTTGCATTGCATACAGCGGTTTGATTTCTCACCAGAAAACGCAATGGTGAAGCTGAAACCAGTCAAGTATAAATCGACTCTGTGAAGTGCTTTGTGCTAGCAGGGAGAAAACACAGAAAGGATCCCACCAAATCCACCAGTGAGAAGTGGGTGGCAATTTTCCAAAGACAGAGAACGCCATCTGATCAAGATGTTCGGGACGGTCAGGCCACGAGATGAGGAGGATTCTCTCTCTGATGGCCATTAAATGGTCAGACTTAAGAAACAGATGCTGCAAAGCTGATCAGAAATGATCTTCAGATATCTGTGAACAATGACTTGTCATGTACGGGCTTCTCTCTGGTTGTGCAAAACTACAAAGATTAAATCAAGAGGTGCAAAAAAAAGTCCATAGAATACTTTAGACTTGGTGAGTCAGCATGCCCTGTCCTCTTTGCCATCTGAAATCTTTGTTTGATTAGTTTCTTTTCTTTTTTTTTAATTAAGCTTTAATATGTATGTGGTTGTACAACAGATAACTCCATCTTCACAAACCTTCAGAAAACCCACTTTTCCATTGTCTACCTGACACAATATCAAACTTAAGTTCTCTCTTTTTTTGTCATGTTGTTGTGGTATCTGACGCAATTTTGCTCGGATCCACATATGACATGAGCAATTCAAGTTCTGACGCGTAGGCAGTTCTTCTTCGTTCCGTTTATTATATTCAAAAAGACAGATTTCATAATGTTCGTATCAGACTACGGTCAAAAAACTGGCGTCCTACCACTCCTGCCAGCTCCTTCCCATCACCTGTCTCCCGTGAGTAAATCAGGCTCACAAAAAAGGTGGAGCTGGCGAACACCCATTCAGTGCCCAACACCAAGCACCTGGTGACATTCTGTCCCTCCATCAGACATCTGAATCAAATCATAAAGGGCTGAAAATGGCTCCAACACATGTCATTTCTACTGAGTCAATTCCACTCAACTTCAGTTTGATTGATATTTTCTCAAGCAAACAACAACAACAACAAAAAAACGTTTCCTGAAAATCTACAAAAATGGAGTGATCTGTTTTGGCAAATGAGCTCTTCATGTATGTTCACACAACATCACATGTACATGGCAGTGGCATCATCCACCTGGCCACCATTTTTTTCCCCTACTTGGCACTGGTAAAGGTGTACCAGATAGTGGCCAAACAAACTAACTTTTCCAGGCTTTTTTCCCAGGCAACATTACTTAGTTTTAGTTTATCACTATTGATCATTTCTCGGTGCTTTTCAACATTAAATCATGGTCAATTTAATGAGGCTAAGCTTAAATTTATTAAGAAGAATTCACGATAAAGACAGAGTTCTACAAAGTAATGTCAATAAGTGTAAAAAATGTAAAGTAAGTAGATAAATAATAAGACAAAGAAGGTCACGGCCTGATGAAGTCAACAGAAGGATGTCATCTGCAAATAGCAGAGACGCAACTCTGAAGTTCCCAGACCAGACAATATTCTCTTTGTGCATTAATACCAGAAGACTGACACGTTCTCTGCATTCAAGTTGCATGTTGATACCAGATATAGATGCTAAGTGTGTGTTGTCATGTCAGATTTATGTCGATGACATGAGGTTTTCATTAATGACTGCGCCGTGATGTCTCACCCAACAGGTTACTTAAAAGATGTTTCCTGTTTGACGTCTCTGCCGCTCTCCTGTTTTAGTCCCTGTTATAGCAGGTAGACATGAATCAGTTCTTTCAGTACATTTTTAGTTACTGTTTACAAGTTCAAGAGTGAACTTATGCTCAATTAAATTTGGAATGTGAGATGTAATTTGCAATTTCCTTTGTCAATGTGAGCCCTGAAAGAGATGTAACATCCTGAAGTAATTTCTCACATCTGTTCCCACAACAACACAAAGCTCTCACTGACACATTTTTTTTTGTTTTAAAACCTTTTACTTGATGATAAAGCCAATGAGGTCATTGACACTGCTACACCTTAAATGTATTGGACTCATTGCTGCCCAGCACTTGATAATGTCTGTTTAAAATGAGTTCAGAATGCTGTTTTTTAAAGAGTGGGGATGACATCATGCCATACCATATTTTATACCACATTACATATATTTCAGTCTTCTTAAGAGAAAAATGTGTCACTTTCTTCCCTCTTGTCATCTCTCTCGCTGGCTTTTCTCTTTTCCTCTCCCTTTCTGGATCATAAATCTTTCTGTTTCTCTAAGTGGATCCTGGGCGTTTGTCCCAGCCCAGTGCCTTTCTCCCAGGGTATTTATGAAGTTTGTACTCGTTCATCACACCACAACATCGTCTCCTTGACAAAGCAAATCAGTCTGTTATATTAATGGAATTTCAATATGATTTACCACAGCCTCCCCCATTTCTATCCCTAAACATATTCTATAACCTCCACTGGGAGGAGGAAGGAAGTTATATCTAAGCACCTCTCATGAGGTTTTGGAATTGCCAGCTTCATCCGTCTTTTAATATAGTGCCTTTCTGGCATTCAAACATAGGTCTCCATTACGTGGATGTTCTGTAAATGTTCTACTCAAGTATGACAAGATCTTTATGGATTATGCTGCAATGCTTGTGCAACATTTGGCACGAGGTGCCAAAGAGAGAGAGCACAAAACTCCTTTTCCTTCCCAACAAGATGGCAGCACTGCTGAAGAGCAGTTCTAATCAGTGAAAATAACCTGAAATCCTGCTGCCTGTTTGACAGTCCAACAGGGCCTGCACATTCTGAAAAGCTGTGACCTTCAGCTTAGTCATTTTCAATATTGGAAAAAGTATACGTTATGCACTCGTTCACCTCCGTGCTTCAGTGTCAGGACTGTGTTTATACTGTGGTAGCACTGGCCAGGTTCACCAAACGTTCTGGACCCTATCTTAGTTAAAAATAAAAAACTGATGTTGGTCTCAACTGACCAAAGACGTGCTCATAATGTTCATCAGACTTCTTTTCGTGTTTTTAGAACAGTTTAATCTTTTTGCAGTTTTGTGCCAAAAAGTAGGTGAGTCCATATTTTGAACCCTCCACAGAGGCTGCACTGTCCTAACTGTCTGAGCTGTCCCATAACCTCCAAAGGCCATCGATAACTCATGTGTCAAGAGTGAAGCACTTCTATTTTTACATCTAGACTGAAGCATACAACTGTCCACTAAATCATTCTGGATCAGGACCACTGCAAATATGATTAACAGTATTATGTTATTCTATGCCTTTGGATCACTGCTGTGTTTTAGCTGAACTTTAGTTGGTTACTAATCTTTGTGCATCCTTTTCCATATTTGCAAAGTCTCAGGATCTTATTTTTTAAATTGTTTTTGCAATTCTATTTCATATGTAGCCATGATTGCAATGTGACTCGGTGATTAGCACCATCACCTCGCAGCAAGAACGTCACCGGTTTGCGTCCTGGTGAGGACACCCGGGATCTTTCTGCGTGGAGTTTGCATGTTCTCCCCGTGCAGTGTGGGTTCTCTTCAGGTTCTCCAGCTTCCTCCCACACAGTCCAAAAACATGTTGAGGTTAATTGGTGATTCTAAATTGTCCGTAAGTGTGAATGTGAGTGTGCTTGGTTGTCTGTCTCTAAGTGTAGCCCTGTGATAGACTGGTGACCTGTCCAGGGTGTCCCCTGCCTTCAACCTGAGTCAGATGGGACAGACTCCAGCAAAATGAGCAGAATAACAACCCAATGCTCCCTGCACGTTTTCTCTCTCTTTCTTCTTTCCTTCATGACGCCTCCCTTTAAGTTAAACGCACACCAGTGACAGTCAGGAACATTTTTTTTTGTCACAGACGACACCGCAGAGTGCACAGACATTCGTGTGTGTGTGTTTATTAAAGCGAAGGTATTCGCTGTTTCAAAAGACGTGACGGCATCCATTGAGTGACGTGTCTAAATCTGTTTTGCCCTCGAGATTCAAACAGAATCATTGCTCCGCCTCAAAAGCTGAAAAAACAAGAGCCTTCTGATCTAATGTTGTCATTTTAGCATATGCGCAACATGACAGTATCTGAACAGGAAGCAGACATTATAATAATTGTGCTGAGCTGGCGTTTTGGCAGGCCACCCGCTATCTGTTCTGGATTGGGTTTATATAAAAGGGGGGGGTGGGGGGGTTGAGGCGTCTGTGTAAGTCTGGGTTTACACTGAGAGAGGCACAATGGAAACTATCTCTCCCTGCGTTCAACATCTTCGGCGCGCAGGCTGTGCTGCAGTCGTCGCATGTCCAAAGCGACCTCTGCACGGTGCAATTAAACCTTCGTCAGGGGGACCGTTTCCTGCAAACACCTTAAAATACACTGTGAGTTTTACAATGTTACACTCTGAAAAAAAAAAACCAGCGAAATTGGCTCAAATCAGAAATGAATTGCCTTGTCGTTTTTTCCACGAAGCCTCAAAGGTAAACACTGGCTTAGCAAAGTCAATATTTACTGCGTTTGAGGCTGTTATTTCAACAGGCCGGGCACTGCAGGGCCATGACTTGACCCGTCTCATTGTCTGGAGCCGGTTTCTGTGTTGTTTAGCTCTCGAGTACTGTACTGCAGTCAACCCTTGAACTCACACACACACACATACACACACACACACACATACATACACATACACACAGCTTCTATTTGCCTCGTTTGACAAATGCTGATCAAGATGAGAGATTGTCACTTAGCAACCGCAGTCAACAGGGCCAGCATCGGAGGAGAAAAGTGCAACTGCCAGAAGTAGGCTTTTTTTTTTTTTTTTTAAACTTTTGCCATTTACTCTCACACAATTTCCATCCAATAGCCGTGTATGTAATATGTTAGCTGTGTGTTATCGTTGGCTCTGGGCACGAGAACCCCCGATGACAAATATGGTTGCACAATCAGATCGTAGCAGGATGGATAATAAACTGTGTCCAAGTTAAGCATGCAAACTTGGAATCCGCTTACAGCCGATCGTGGCACGGCGGAGGTTTTTCCGATACGTCAGCGTGATTTCTGTCAGGGGATTCAACCATCTTAAAAGCCAATTAGAGATGTTGGCGGTTTTATTTTTGAATGTATCCAAATCTTTCAGTTTCATCAACGTTTCCCATATGCTTGCTCAGCATTAATAACAGATGTCAGTAACTGAGAGCGCAGAGCGGCTGATGATGTGACCAGGGGCAGATGTAGTACGTTACAACTTCCTGAATATAATGACCCCGGCTTAAATGTCATTATCTTAACTCTCTGTGGCACTCCGCTCTCAGTCTGTTTACAATGGAAGTGCACAGTAGTTTACTTCATATTGGCCTTTAACTGCGGCAGGGTGAAAGATTTTATCAGCATTATGCGAATCTGAGGCTTGGAGTTGTCGTACTGCGTTTTGTCAGTGGTATCATGAAAGCCGTGTTTACTGCTAGAAAGGCGAAGGACAATCACTTGCCAAAGCCAAAAGCAAAAGCGCAGCTGTCAGCTTAAAAGCTAAATATAAATAAGGCTGGTGTTATCCACGCAAAGACCAAAACCAGCAATGTTAGTCCACCTCTTTCCGACTTCACAACCCTGTCTGTGGCACTCGTAAATCTTCACATCCATCCTCTCGAACGGAGGTAAATAAAGCATTCGTTATGGACTGTTTTCGGCAGCAGATTCATTCTCATTTGGTGGGCTTCTGAGTAGGAACTGTATCGTACAGACTATTAAGACGCATCAGGCTTCGTCCACAGAAGCAATTCTTGTTGCTTCGGTAAATCAATTGTTTGTTTTAGCATTGTCATCATAGGAATCTTTTCTTTTCAGTGATTTAAGGAGAATTTTTACACAATTTGAAAACAGACAAATTGCAATAAATTAGGTGTAAAAATACCTTTTGGTTCACAGTATTATAAGCAGGTAAAACAGGAACCATTAAGTGGAAGAGTACACAGCGCAGCGGCACAGGTAGAGTTGGAAAATTACGTCTTAGGGAAATAATTACCGCTAAGCCTTGGGCTATACCAACAAACCACAAGGTATACTGCGTGCCTCGGCCAATGTTTGTGAAAAGAGTGAGCTCAACTTTTATCCTGCAAGTGTGTACACAGACTGAAACTGTACTAAATACAGTATGGTGGTGGTCAGGGGGAGACTGGTGATATCATCTGAAGTCTGGATCAAAGTTCTCTGTCACATTTAACTCAATAGTGATTAGGTTCTCTCGTGCACAAAATCTATATTCAGGGGAGACATTTTTAAAATTATTTGGATTGCACAATCAGCAGACAGTGTTAAGAACACTTTGCATGCTTTAGATTTTTAGAATTTCAATTCTTTCTGCCACCAAACTATGATAAATGGTAAATGGTAAATGGTCTGTAGCCGTCAAAGACATCCTGTGAATTTCCAAACTAAGGTGCTTTACAAAGTAGTGGTTGTAGTCGTATTGGCAAACATCCTGTATTAGACTGCTGCGTCTGATAAGTCCTAGGGTGATTGAATTTTGGATAAGCAGCACCGACGTTGCTGCAAAGATGTTATACCAACTAAGACAGTTGTTACGCTGCTGTACTACTTTTAAATTCCAAAGATGTGGATGACTTATCTAAACAACGCCTGCTTTGATATTTCCAGTCATCTCAGTCACTGACATCGTGGCTCCTGAGACGGTCAATGTCCTCCGTCATTCCATCTTATCACTCATCTCTCTGTCACTGTGGCTTCCTTTTCAGGTAACGAGCCTTTTGAAAGCTGCCCAATGTTGTGAAAGGGTGTTCTTTAGCCCAAACCAGGATCTTTTCCTAAATGTAACAAGTTCCATCCATCCATTATCTATACACCGCTTAATCCACACAAGGGTGGTGGAGAAGCTGCAGCCTATCCTAGCCGACTTAGGGCGAAGACAGGGGACACCCTGGACAGGTCGCCAGTAAATATAACAAGTTCTTTTGCCTAATTTAATCAAACAGTGACTGAAAACTAAACTGAAAATTGAGCAAAACTAAGTTTAAAAAAAACAACGGTACGACATGGGACACCAACCTCATTCTCTTGAGTCAAATTCCTTTGGATTACACCTCCTCCATACCTCCAACCTCACTGTGAGGCTCTTCCAAACCTCTATAAGTCTATGGGCATTGAATATTGAGATTGGTGGGCATGGACACCAAAGGTCACCTTGTATATAGGATAAGTCAGACGCCAAAGCTTTGACAAAAGGGCAGTTTCTCACTCAATGGAAAGGAGAACAGGTAGTAATTGCACATCTGTTACCTGACGCAGTCTTTCCCTCTGACGTCAACACCTTGACACGCCCATCCACCATCACGTCATCCAAACCCTTTGTCTCCTGTTTGGTACACGAAGAGCATCATCGCTGCCTGACACTGACCGTAAATCGCCTGTTTCTGATTCATCTGTAGTAAATGTCAGCGTTGGATCCTCGGCTGGCTGTGATGGTTGCTCTGCCAACTGCAACACCGCAGTCTTTATTTTTTCTTTTTTTGTTGTTCATAATGAAGCCATTGCTATTCCAAACAACACTGTGAAATACCTTTATATGTAGCCGGTCATATGGTAGCGAGAGTTTTTTCCGTCTCTGTTATGTGTGTTTTCTGAGGTGTTGGCCTCTTAAAATATCAAATATAAAAAAAGCATTAAATAAAGTGCAGAGCTACAAACAGCGCGCTGCCAGCAAAAACAGGTTATGTATGTTTAACCTCTTTTATATGTGGTTTTTGTTTTGATTTTGCGAGGGATGGAGTAATGTTTTCTAAAAATATTAAGCAATTTTTGTAATGGGGTTTGTGTGCATATGTGTGCGTAAGGCTTTAAATAAATAAATAGGCCGCCTCAAACAAGGAAAACGTAATATGTCGCCATACTAACTATACCAGCTACACGTGTATTGGTTTGGCACCTGAGCAGTGTTTGATTTTTTAATGGGGAATTCCCATGCAGGCTACTGTCTTACTGGAATGTTTGTTTTTGGGATCATTATCTCTAAATCTGTGGTACCAACTCATCCAGCCACAGTCCTCATTTTCAATTTTCAGTTTCATTTCTGCCTTCTTCTCACCGCTCAGCTTTCTCCCCTACCCTTCAACTCGTCTGCACCGCATCTCCTCGTTATAATTATGTCCTGTGTCTTTTGGTTCGCTCTCATCTCGCCTCTCCGAGTTTGTGTATCTGCTGCGTCCACTCGGTCTGCCGCGTTGCCTTTCGGTAACTTTTTGCCTCCCCGTGGGTACAGAAACGCTCCGCCTCATGAGAAAAAGAGGCACTTTCAACACGGAGTGCTTCGTTTGAACATGTCCAATGTGCAATTATGCTGGATCATTTGTTCTTGTTACGTGGGTGGTAAGTAGGTGTGTTGTTAAGCTAATTATAGATGTGGGTGCTCATAGGTTGAGGGCATGACAGGGTCTCCTGGCATGGGAGTAGAAAATGAAAAAACAAAACCAACAAATGAAGCAGAGCCAAGGGTGTGAGTGCATCTTTTATACATTCAAGTGAGAGAGTGGTTTTTTCTTTCTTTTGCAGAGTACACACCAGACTTAAAGAATCCAGTTCCAGTCTGTCTCTCCTACGTCCTCATTTCCCGGTCTGTCATCGCTTCACCTCGTTCCAGCTCTCGCCTTTTCTTTCTCAGCACTCTCTGTTCTCCGTTAGCCTTTCGGCCCTGGTGCGTCTGTCACGTACAGAGGCAGCGACGACGTGACGAAGAGGCTCCGTCCTCGGGGATCCTGAACTTTATCACCCCAACAAAGGCTGGTGCTGTCAAAAAGCACTGCGGCTATTGAATTTCTGTGTCACCCAGGCTTTTATAGGGCACTGCTATGAAGAAGCCACGAAACAATGGCCACATCACAGCTTGTCTGGTTGTACAGTGCGGGGTAAAGCGTAGGTCAGGCCTAAAGCTAGAAGATCTGAGCCAGTCAGCGACACTGACAAATTCATATTATTGTAGCTTTTGTGACTGCATGCTTCTGAGAGCAGCTGAAAAGTACACCAGCTATATGACACATCAAGTGTGCCATGTGCAGCTCCGCCAAGGTGAAGCTTAGCTGTTTAATTTTTTACTAACACTCTAGAGCCCAAGCAATGTCTAGGCCTGGT
>NW_007578464.1:198730-217903 GCF_000690725.1 Stegastes partitus
AAGTGGTCATTTGAGAAATTGCAGTTTTTCACACATCTGCACTGCTTTCAGTTTTCAGCCCATGCTTGACTGCTTGATGTTTCAGAACTTTTTGTTGTTGTTGTTGCTAATTATGGGTAAGGTTATAGCTTAGGGCCAAAAAAATCAATATGGAAGTGGACCGAAACATTGGAGGAGAACCGCAGCCTTAATTATTTCATCAAATATGAATTCTCCCTGAATGTGTTTGTATGAAAAGTATGAAGATGTGCAATGATTGCTGTTTTCAAAAGTTATTTTCAAAAGTTAACCTAAAATAAATTTGCCTTTGCACGGCAATATTAGTCAATTAACAAAACTGATTTCCTGATTTGCTTGGTAAACAGCATACCTTTGTGTATTTTTCTTTCAAAGCCTCCAGAAACTTCTCCTGCAATGAAAACATCACCGACACTTTGTGTGCATGCCGCCTGGAGTACGATGCGTATCACCTCGCTTCTCCTTATTATTAATGACTCCCTCCTATCTGTCTTCAAACCGTCATTCATTATGATCCTGTTAACCGACTGCAGCGCTCGCATTAGGCCTGCAGCCCTCCCGTTGCCATGGCGGCATTTAAAGGCTAACCACTGACATGGTTCAACGAGAGGAAACACAGCAGCACCCCTGTGGAGACTGGATAGCCCCGGACTACGACCACACCGTCTGCTGTGCCTGCAGTAAAATGCTAGGCAGCATATTTAATTGCATGTCTGTCTACTTCTTGACAGATCATTAGTGTCTTTATATGTCTGTAATAATAGGCTATTTGTTATCATTAGGTATGTGGATGATGTGGAATGTTCTCTGGAATGCTGTTAAGTGGGACCAGAAACATTTTGAATGGCAAAAGCCTCAACTAGAGGCTGATTGTTTTTTTTCTTCTTAAAACTTTTGCTGTTGAGTGAAGGGTAGTTTTCTCTCCATAACTGTAATAGTTAGCTGGAACTTTGTCTTCAGCGTCTTGTGTTTGTTGGATTAAATTTATATATATGTGTTCAGAAAGTTTTGATTTGTTGCACCGTTTAATAAAAATAATATATATATATTTTAATCCATTACAGCTGAAAAATGCTACCATCTTTAATGCTCGCAGTTTAACCGTGGCTAACCCAAGACGAGCGTGGTGCAGAGTAAACATTAATATCTTCGAGAGGTAATTAATCACGCGGCAGCAGGTAAAGATTTTCAAGTCGTGTTTCCGTGTAGACGAAGCAGGTGTGGCGCTACACTTGACGTCCTCTGATGCTGTAATGGTTTAATGCTGACCACAGCTACAAATCATCACTCCTGGCGTCATTGTAAAATTAATTGAGTAACCGTGGGTGATGACGTGTCCTCTTTACACTAGCGAGTTCTTTAAAGACCTGGATCGTGTAGCTGCTGTAAATAATTTTTGGCATTTAAGTTCGCAAAGAGCAACAAATGATTTACTGCAGGAGGCCGGCTCGCATAGGGCCTGTAAGTTATCAGACCCATAAAATTATACTGTGTTGACTCCGAGACTGACTTACAAGGACGTGTAATTGAGGAAAGTAGCCAACATGTTCAACAATATGCTCACTTGAACATTTTTTTTTTTTTTTTTTTTTTTTTTTTTAACACAAGCATCCAATTTGATGCTTTCCAACAAAGTAGCTATTTTGTTCTTTTTTTTTTGTTTTGGAATGAATGAAGTGCCTCAATTATGAACTTTGAGCGGCCACACAAGGAGGTTGTTGGGATGGATGGTGTGCAGATGTTCACACAGACAGACATTTAAGATGACAGTCAGAATACAAACACTGACCATATCAAGTTATCCTCAAAGTACAGTAAGCTCACCTGCTCATCTCGGCTCTTCATCCTTAGCTTTTAAACCTAAGCTTGTATTCTTTTGCCTTTTCCAGAATACATTATCTGCTTACTCATGTGTCTAGAGAGCAAAAGGGTCATATTCTAGGGCAGGAGTGTCGAATCCTGGTCCTCGAGGGCCGCAATCCTGCAAGTTTTCCCTCTTCCAACACACCTGAATCAAATGATCAGGATGGTTATCAGGCTTCTGCAGAGCTTGATGATGAGCTGATCATTTGAATCAGGTGTGTTGGAAGAGGGAAACATCTAAAACATGCTGGATTGCGGCCCTCGAGGACCAGAGTTTGACACCCCTGTTCTAGGGTGACCATATTTTGATTACCGAAAACCAGGACGCTCGGCCCGGCCGTGAGGTACTCAAATGATACTCGGACTTTACTCAAAGATGCCTTATAATTTCAATACATTTAAAGCTTGCCTCCTCCAGGACAGGACCAGGACGTTTTCATCACTTTATAAAAAAGAACAACCAGGACAGGACATGAAAACAGGACATGTCCTGGGAAAACAGGACGTTTGGTCACCCTATCATATTCCATTTCCAATTATACTATTCAACTGAAGAAGACGAGGAATGTTGTGGTTACTTTGTTGATCAGTGACCATTAGATCCTGTGCAGAGGATGGTTAAATACAAGACATATACATTTATCATGCAAACTTCAAATTTAGGCTTTAATAGGATTATTATTTCCATGGATTACTGGAACCCTTAAAAACAACATATTTAATGTTACATCTGTGCTTTTCCCTCTACAACACGTCAAACAGTTTGTTGTGAAAAAAGCTCATAGCTGCTTGCTTTGGTGTTTTAGTTTGAAAATTTGGGGATTTTATTTGATTCAATTCGATTGAATACAATTAATATGAGTTCATTTGTCCTGGCTCAAGTGGCATCCACCCAGATCAAAAATGTATTCAAGTACGAGGCTTGTAATGTTGTAATGTGCAGTCAAAACCTGATATATCAGGTCCGTCTGTGCTGTTGAGCTTCACTGTTGTCCAAACCTGTGCGCTGCCATTTGTTTTGACTCAATCCGTACAAAATCGCACTGGTGCTGTGAACACTTATTAAAACTGCAAATCTGTATTAATCCACAGCAGAAACAAATACCCCAAAAAATGGACCCCTTAGTCTTGTTGGGGAACACAAGTGTTAAAGCTGCAGTGCCAAGGTGTTCCAGAAAAACACTTAATGTTTGTGGAAAATACATTTTTCAGTGCTATCTGGAACCCCCACCCCCCCATGTACCTTTTTTTTTTATTCCCAAGCAGCTCTTCCTTCATTGAGTGCTGTATGATAGTTTTCTGGTCACTAACTCACCTTCTTAGCTGCTCTTCTGCACAAATACGTTGCTTTATTCTAACATTTCTTCACATCAGCCAGTGGTTGAGCTGCTTCAGAGCATGTGCCGTTACAAGACTGTCTGAAATCAACGTTCCTCATTATTTATTTTTAACAGCATCGACAAGTAAGAGAGTGAGAGAAGAAGAGAGCAACTTCTGTTTTTCAACTGTGTCCTCACTATCTCCTCTGCAGCTATGTGCCAGCGCCAGACAGAAGAGGTAGAGCATGACAGAGAAGAATGAGAGGGGGTGGATTGGACATCACTCATCAACCACAGGTATTTCTATTAATATCCTCCAATGGTGTCGCTCTCAGCCGAGAGCAGTTGAACGGTGGAGACATGTCAGTCATTGTTTGGTCTGTCTTCCAGTGGGTTTCAGGGAATGCAGGGCACGAGGTGCACCTGGAGGCAAGACATGGATTTGTCTGACACTTTTTAGCTCAAGTACAGTTTTTTATCCAGGCTGAACTGTGTGTGTGTTCTGGCTCAGCTGCACAGCTCTCAGTGAATACTTGACAGAAACTTCTATCCACCGAACCGTTGTCAACCACACATGACCCGAAGAGGCTGTCGTAGCAGGGATTAAGCACTCGCTAAACACCGATGAACTTTTATGTAACCCAGTTGTGTAACTGTTTGTTGTTAATATTTCAAAAAGCACGTTGAAGACAGATATAATATGGAAAGAAACCACCTGTGAGACACCCAGGTAATTAGATTTATTGTTGGGCTGATAGACACTGGAACACAAGTGTCTGGATGGACAGAGTTGAGTCCTTGACAGAGATGTGGAGACGTAAGGGTTGAATCTTTTTCCATTGGTTTTTTAAATTGTTACTCCAGGAAATATATCCCTTTCCCTGGGAAAGCATGTCATTATTTGGGTCTTGACTGTAGCCTTGTAGAAATAAATCTTAATTTCATCAGCTGGTTTATCCTCCTATCAACTACTTACTGACCTCTGAACAAGCTGTGACCCCAGTCTATTTGTCACCTTCAAACGAGGACAGAGACCCTATGGTGATCCAAATTCCATCTGTAGACACGTTGTCGTGTCAGGCTGATGTCAGATAATGACAGACTGTACGCTGGTATGACAGCTCCTGCCTCAGGGTCCGTACATGAGCCTCATCACTGAAATGGCTGGATGGATGATGGATGTTTCTTGAGCTGAAAATCAACAGCCTTTGCCGTCTTGCATTCTTTGGCTGGGTTAGTGAGATAGTAAGAACCTTTATAAAACAGTTTAACAACGAGCACTTCTATAGATCTGAGAGGTTAACAGTATGAATTGGGACAAAGGGATTAAAAAGGAATCCTTTCTATACAAAAAACTTCTTTGTAGCTAACAATTACACTGATGTTTGGCGTAATGTGTAATCCTGAAAACTTGTATCATCAAGTATCAGATTCTAGGAACTATTCAACTGCTATCATGCTCAGTTGCTAAAGTATAATATCCCCAATTTTACCTGGACCCTTTAATTTTGCAGTCAGGTGTCTCTACATGCCCAGCGAATTCTTGTCCATCAAACAAGAACCACATCTTCAGGTGACTCTCCGGCAACATTCACTGAACGAAGGATGCGTCTCACCAGTTAGCAGTGCATGAGATTTGAAGAGAATGACCTCATTGACTTTTAACTTCAGGCTCTGTGCCACAGTTTAGAGGGTTCCTCCATAAAAGCTTCTTAAAAAGAACTGATGTCCTTGTGTGGGAGGTTTAGCACGAGTGTATCTCAAATGTTGGGTCCGTTCCACACTTGCAGCATTTGTAAGTAGTCAAGTGCCTACTTGTGTGACGCAACCGAGTTCCCAAGTGCCCGTTAAAAAAACACAAGTGTGTTTTCACTAAGGCATGCTTCATTAATGAGGACATCCAATAGCTCTCACAATTTCTCTCAGTCCTTGCTTCATTTCAGTTGCGTAGCCGATCCACCTTGGAGCTGCTGCCAACCCCCTAAAAGCCACTGTCTGTCGCATCGGCTATTTCGAGTCAGTGCAGAAATCAGGGATGTTGCTGTTTAATTCTTTTACTTCAATTTTGTATTAGTTCTGCCATCCTACTAGTATTTATTTATTTATTCTGATATTGTATGGTTAGCTGAGTGGATCAAAATGCTTAGTAGTGAGCATTGCAATTAGACAGTTGCACTTTAACGGTAAATATTGAGTTTGAATTAAAATCGAGTTTACTTCAGAGTTCGGACCCGGTATAGGATGGTCGGGTGCTGATGGTGACTTTATTTGGATGCATCACACATCCACACACCCAACCAGAACCCATATCTTTCTAGATCTGTGGCTCCTAATTATAGTGATGTAAGGGCCTATAGTGAGAATGTTACGCTCTTGTAGATTTGCATACAGACAGCTGTGGATCTAATAATGTGTAGCTGTTATTATACTGCTTGTTGTTCCCATGGACCACTCTGGATTGCACATGGACATCTGCGGTAGGGTCCAGATGGACTCTCACGAACTCCGGCGGATGAAGACATTTAGATTACCCGTCCTTGGCGTACTTGCAGACATGATAAATATAACACCGGCCTTATGGTAGTGCACAGAGCTGTGCTTTAGGGGGGATTACAATGGCCTTGGAACCTTCGAAATACAGAGACACTGACTTAATCTGCATGAACCTGGTCTTTATTTCCCTTCATTATGAAAATGGTTTACATCAATTAGGCAACTGGCATGCTAAACCTGGACCTGTCTAGACACTTGGGCTGGTTACAGTTGCCTCTGTCAGCATGCATTCTCTCATAGATATGTAGCAGCAGTGTTACTACCACATGCTACAGCAAGAAGATGGTCACTTACGTCCTAAAACAGAGGCCTATGTCACCTACAAAACCACATCCTCAATAGGTAAGGCTCAGCTGGTAGTAAAAGGGAGCTGCTGCAGCAATGTATACACTCGAACGTGAGTCACCTTATGAAAGCCACAGTTCAAAAAATTGCTTTGGAATACCATAAAATTGAATGCATGCAATATATTTTTTGCTCTTTTTAGGAGAAGTGCAGTTTGGTTTACAACAGCCTAACATAACCTTACACATTACACCTGTAGCTGCCCTTGGCATCAATAACACAGCAGTGGAGTTCGATTGGTACTCAGTCTCATCTTTATTTCACCTACACACCGTGAAACTAAAACATACAATTTCATTTTTTATTTTATTTTTTATTTTTATTGTTTATTGACAGGGCAATGTAATTACATTATGCTCAAGAGCAAGGATGCTTGTACCAGACTGTAGCTGTTGAGCTAATTTCCATCTGTTTCCATTCATTCATTTGTTACAACAAAGTTACAATGGGATCAGACGAGCAGAGCATGTAAATTACAATTTTGCATTCTACTTAAATCATTATACAAAGTGTGAATGGTCAGTAAAATCATAGCAAACAATTACCTCGTTTCGCCTGCCAAGGGTGCACATTTATGATGGGCGACAGGTTTGCCTCCGTTTGCTCACTTCTCTTGATCAAGTACACATACAATCAATGATCAAACACAAATACAATCAATGCGCATAAAAGAAAAAAAAAAATAAATTAAACCCATCAAAAGGTTATTTGTTGCCACATACTGAAACTTTCCACACGTACACAATGAACTGCTGGATTCAATCAATGAACGTTGTCATGTGACGACACACCGGGCCTTTATACCAGATCCGGTGTGCGCTGCTCAACCCCGGAACATGAATACACAAACAACAAATGCCAGTGGCCACTTACAACACCGACCGCAGCAATGGTTAAAACAACAACAGCAATAATGGCGGTAAATAAAAAAGACTGCTGGTATCTGCATGTATTGTCCAAATCCAGGTATTGGATTAAAACTGAAAAACATGGATCAGAATTAAATGAATCAAACTTGTCTCTTAGTGCGCCCATGTTCCCAGGCCTTTACCTCACTGTTTCCGTAATCAGTGGTCGGTGTACATATTGTCCTGCATCGTCCCCTGTCTTTTGTCAGTTCATCCTGTTCGCTGCCCTCCTGTTTTGTCTCATGTTTAGTCTCCTGTTCTGCTACCTGGTATGTTTCAGCCTGACTTTTTCCCAGTGCTCCATGTACTCCTAGTGTTCATCAGGTTGTTGTTTTCCCCCCTCTCCCCTGCCTGCTTTTGTTAAAACCAATCCATTGACTTTTGCTTAAAGTTTTTGTTACATCTGCCTGTCGGTGGTGTCGGGTCCTTATCTGAACACCCTCTGTGACAATAAGGCTTTGTTAGGTCTTACTGAATGGAAAGTTACCATTTACAGACCGATGTTGAAACTCTTCCCATAGTCAGCACCACTTTAACAAACAGTTTATATACAATGCCAGCTCCATCCAACAAATTGGCAACAACAGTTAAACCATTGCGCATGACATCATGAATGAACAATGTAGGTCATGTAACAATTTAGGAACTGAGGAGGTAGTGTAAATAACACAGTGCTCACCTGTGTCATGTCCTGTTTAGCTCTTCTGACCTCATCCTAACCAGCAAGTGCAGAACGCTGGTGTCCCCAGTTGCACTGCTGCACTCTTTACTTATTACAGTATCAACCTAAAGCAGACAAAAAATGCTCTGTGCATGGGAAAAAAAAAGGCGTTGTGCACAAAAATGCCACCAGCCCCAAACTGTGCCATCTGTCAGTTCAAAAAAAGCTACGAGTCCGTGCCAAGTTTTGGGATGCTGTTTAGTGGCTGAGCATGCTCTGCATCCCTCAACAACAAACAGAGGAGTAAACAGACTATAGCCCCCTTTAGCTGGACTCAAATTCATGTACAACAGTGACAACTTGCGTGACAGTTCATGTGCTTAAAAGCAAAACATCTTCTTCTTTCTGTCCAAAGTGCTGACTAAACAGTATGCCAGGCCTGACATTACATGCATGTTAAATGCGTGTAATGCTGTAAATGAACATAACAGCTGGAGACATTTTTCAGTGCTTTGATCTGGATCTATTCACAACGACTTCTCGTAGGGACCGAGGCTGGAGTTCAAGCTAGACTATAATGTAACTGGTGAATAATTCAGTGACGATAGATTGAAAACTAAGGAAAATCCACAAGCTACATGTTATATGTGCCCACAGTGTTTGCTTGATCGCATGGACGCTACAGCACAAGGATGCATTGAAACATCAATAATTCAATAGTAGTTTAAAAGCTTCTAGTCTCACACAGCCATCTCCACATGACTGTGTCAGCACAGGAGAATGGTCTGACTGCTCCTCCTCATCATTCTGCTACGGGCTGAAATGCTATTGGCTTATTTGTACTTCTTTAAACCAATCACAGTCGTCTTGGGCAGCACTAAGCCCATGATGCAGTGACATTGTCCCTGCAAAACAGTGATGGAGGAAGAAGCTCTTAATAAATGAATAAAGTTAATGAGTGATGAGAGAGTTAGACACTGACGGGCAAAACCACAGCTAAAATATTGGTAAATGTCATATTTCTGAACTCAAAACAACACTTCAAAGACGTTGTTTTTCTCTTATTTTCTAGTGAGGAGGCAGCTTCTCGCTAATGAGTTCGCCATGACACCTTGATAAGCTAACTGTTTTCCCTCTGACTCGTTGAGGTTCTTTGCACACCCAGCGAGTGAAAAATCACCTTTTGCTTATTGTTTTGATTGCGCTTTTCAAACGGGACTAACTCTAAATGACGTTTTAATCCCATGACACTGTGTTTACTTGTCTAGGACAGCTACAGGAGTGTATTGGATTACTATGGTGAGCAGCAATCTAGCTGTCGAGGCTTTTTTATTAATTATAGCACATTTTCAAGGTGGCCCCTGCTAAACGTTTCAACTAAAAGTAGTCAGATAGTAAAAGGAAAAAGTAGGACTTTGACATGGGTTGCTTCCTGAGCTCTTTACACTCGTTGAATTTGATGGGAAAACTGCTCAACAGCACCACCCACTGGCTAACCAGCCACGGCCGTCATACTGTACAAGAGCTATCAGCAAAAGAGAAAAAACTTTCTGAAACTTTGACACCGCTGTAAATAATTTTTATAGTGCTTCAATAACAATTCAAGAAGGCGTGATGTAGGAATTCTTGCTATACCAGCCGCTGAACGTATACTTAATAAAATATGATCTTCACCCAGCAGCCTTTTCAGATGCACAAAAGAGCAACGGAACACAAGGAAGGCAGTACATGTGTTTGTGGTAGACGTGTGGGTGTGAGTCTATAAAAGACAAGTATGAAAAGAGAAGGGAAGAGTTAATGTATGTTGGGTATGGCGCAAATCACTACACGGCTATAGTTACAGCGCGCCTCGGGCTGTTACTTGGCTGAATCCATATTGTTAGAGCTGTCAGTCACGGAGGGAGCGTGCATGCCAAGAGGCAGAAGCCAGGCCTCCTAAATAAAGATGGATGTTTTCTTGGCGTGCGTCCCAACGGCGGCTTTAAGCTGGTGTATTCCCTCTCACCTGGAGACCAACAGGATTAGGTCAGTGCCAAACAGGCTTTACGTGATCTGTTTGGAAAATACAGCGAGATAAGGAACACATCTATCAAACATTATTATTTTTTTCATAGTGAGTTGGTTATCTGCTCATCAATGTGTTCCACTGTAATGCTTGAAAATAGTGTTTAAACGGGTGTTGCATGATGTTTTTCATCGCTGCATTTGTGTAAAAAGATAAGTTGCACCCAGCAAACTGTTAAATGTTATAAATGGACCGCAGGATTATCAATTATAAAAACACGCACTCGCCCACTGGAAGGTAATAATTAACAGCAAGCCATTAGTATTTTTGACAAGTGCTATTTTGAAATGGCTCCGACTGACACCTCTTACATTCTAGAAACTCCCCAAATGTTTTGACATGCATAAGCTCTACCCAAGAGCTTCGCGGAATATTCACTACGCTCCGCCATGAGAGCACTACATCACGACTTGTTAATGCCTGTCTCATATTGACAATCACTCTCTCGCCCTGTCTCTGCGTCTTTCTCTCCGCTGCTCCTCTGCCTGCAGAACATGAAAGGCGCATGCTGCAGGTGCTGTTTGACAAGTGCAACTAGTCCAAGCTATTCGTCGCTCAATGTGTTTTTACAAGATCACAAATCTCCCTTAAGCTCTCCTGTTTAGGTTTGTGTGTGTGTGTGTGGTTAAGTCACTGTGCAGCCATGGGTGGATGTGTGCATGACTCAGTGAAGATTGCTCACTGACTTTCAAAAAAATACAAAACAAACAAAACAAAAAAAAAAAACCCTGCATTGAGTTTGATCAGCAAATCGGCTAAACCCGGGGGTCAGAGGGTTCGTAGGAATAAGACATCACAACAAATCAGTGACACACAACCTGGCAAGTGGTTCTACAAATGATTTTTGTTGCATTTGTGTTTGTTCTGATTTAAATGGCAACTGCAAAGACGTAAACATGAGTAATATGAAGCTGGGTGTGGAGTACATGATGCAGCATTCAGCAAACAGTCATATCTGTAATTACAAACTTTGTATTCAACTCGTAAAGTTTTTAGTGAAATACATAAACGATAGACTGATTAAACCAAAAGGAAAACATAAACAGACCTGATGTTTAGTGTCTGGAGCTGCTCTGTGCGTAACTCTGAATGTTCCTACTGGTGCTGCAGTGTGCACATTATATGCATCAGTACACTACATACGTTTGCTTGACAGAAGGTTAGCCAGGAGACAATTGTCAACAAAGAGCCCCGCTTTGGCCATTTGTATAAGCGTTTGTTTTTGCAGCTGGACAGCTGCAGTGTAACTTAACCTCTATGCACCTGGAATCCTTCACCAATTCCAGGATCCAGGATTCCAGTTCAACCATGTAGTCCCTTGGGAGACCAGGCACTTTGGGCATACACAGATATTGTGATGTCAAGCCACAAGTTGGAGCAAACATTTCAGACATGCAGGTCACTAAAAAAATTCAAATGATTGTGGGAGCAATAAAATCTTATCAGACGACTTTGGCCCTACGTCAGCTGGTGGGGAATGTCCCTGCATTCAGTGATTTATATCTCCTAAGGAAAGACATTTTTATAGAGCTGCTCTGATTTACATAACGTCACATCTCTCTTTCCCTGTTAGATATCGCTGACTGCAGAGCATCTGGGAAGAGATCCAGTCGGAAACGTCGTCACACAGAAGTTAACCGTTACTTCTGTGTCATCCCCGTGACTAGTCTATACTCCTGTGTTTGATAAAGCAGTAACTGTAATTCGCGACACGTGAATGTACAGCACATTATGCCATGAACCTCTAATAAAAGCTGTATTAGTTGGGAGCTTCAGTCATCAACAAATATTAAAGATTGTGTCTAAAGGTAATACTCTACTTGTCAGTCAACACTTGGTCAGTATACGGTGCTTGCACAATGGTTCAATGGTTAAGAATCTTGATTTCGGGAGTAAAGAACTGACCTTTGTCAACTTAGACATTTCAGGTCCTTCCTCAAAAAAAGAGTATGCTGAGTTTAAACATGGATTGCGAGGCGGCCGGACTGAAACTCATCACTGGTGTCCATTTATGTTCCTCTCCACATACTTACAGGAATTCAGCCAACAGAGAGGACATGGAGACATGCTAGTGTGCAGTCCTGCAGCTAGCCAGCATCAGACCCGTGATCATGATGTGATGCGTAGGTCGAATCCTAATTGGCTGAAAGGTCAGGTCACACTAGACAGGGTAAAGGGTTGTCTGTGTTTTAAACTACAGCCTCTGACTGCTGAAACAACACAACTCAGTTTCACTCCACTACATTACACTGTAGTTGGCTTTCCACTGCAGGAACTACGGGCTGATGTGAGCTGGTGTGAACATTTACAGGGACAGTTGGCTGTTTCATTCTTTCTGTTTCTTCCACTGTGATGTTAACTCTGCATGCACCAAAACAACAACAGATGGTAGATATTTCATGTAGCTCCAGTTCTTTGAACACATAGGAAATAGAACAATGGAGGGTTTGTTATGTTGCCTTATCTGTTACTATTTGGTGAGTTACTATATGGTGAAAATGTTGATGGTGGTGATAGGTAAGACTGCTACTTGACAAGGACACTGAGCGACAAGGCCAGGGAATAGTTTACTTCTTCTCCTGCAAAAGGGCATTTAAAGAGACTACTGGTGGTCTCAACATGGACAGAGGTTCAGGCCAGACCACTTTAAAATGGTCTTAAAGATCCTGCAGTGGAAAACGTCTATAAGACCTCTGTTTTTCTGCTGCAGAGGTTAAAGTAAAGGGACCAAAAACAGCGCACACACACCAACAACAGTCACTTCCAGTCATTCCATATGATGGAATATATATTTTTGACGCCTCCAGCTAGTGGCAGCAACATTAACAAGAATAAAAAGAATGCAGTCGCCTCTTCGCTCAATTTGCGGCTCAGGTAGCCTTCTTACGAACATCCCCAGTTAACTAGGCTCAGATATTTAGACTTCTACTGTCATCTTCAAGAAAATCTAGCACAACATTGATTCATTTATTTTCATTATTTTATCATTTTTGTCTGTTATAAATCTGTTTTCTGTTTGGTAGTGGTGGAAAAGTTGCTCCACTTGCTGGCCTTCAAATCAAAAAACAGGAGAATATTCTGAAGTGGGACAGGTTGACAGAAAAAACAATTTTTTGGTGTCTGCTTTTGAAAACACAGTAAGTGTATCAGGAGCACTTCCTTCCATTTGGAGCATTCCTGGCTAAATGCAGAGTAAAACTAAAGCAAAGCAATGCCCAGTTATGAACAACACAGTTTAAAATCAGTCTTTTGACTCATCAAACACATACTTCTATCTTCTAAAATTAAAAATAGCTGTACTCCCTTTCGATGTACCAGTGCTCTGGTCTTGTGCACGTTGGCATCTGGAGAGAGCATTAAGAGCACCACAATGGAAAAGGACCATCATTAGTGATGCAGGGTAAGACATGTGCTTTAATATCTATTATTATTTTTTTTACAGGCGAAGATCTCTGCTTTTCCTGCTACAGTAGTTCTGGTTTTTAAAGTCCACTTCTGCCCAAACACAGTAAATGAATGAAGAACTAGTTACGCACACTTAAAATGCATAACTTCTTTTTTTAGAACGCCTTAAAGAAAACCCCTGAAAACAACAGCGAGTGAGATGACGCAGCCAGACGACGTTCAGCAGCACTTACACAGAACATCCCTAAATGAACTTGAACCTGAGCCAGCTGTGATATAATTATAGGGCACAAAGGCGTATAGGTGTACACAGGTAAACGGTAGTAAAGGAAAACAGGTATTTAAAATCTATATTTAGAATCTTTATGCAATGTTGTGTACAAGGCGGCGTGCAGACATTTTGGCATTTTTAATAAAGCACATAAAAACATGTTTGCTTGGGTTTTTTTAAAAGTTTAGGAGAACTGTAGTCTCTGCCCGACTGCAAAGCGCATTCATGTTTTTCAGGCAAGTTGAATTGACCAGTTAAGATGACACTCACGTTAAGACTAAACTGCATTTAAAAACGTCTTCACATCGCTTCACCGGTAATTGGAATGACAAGCTCAATGAGCTGTTGCCCTGGTGTCAGTTCGTCTTTCACCCTCGAGCTACAGCTGCTGGAAAAATGTGCTGCCGCTCAATGTACGGAGTCTTGCAACCAAAAACAAAACTGTCTACAGAGAAAACCAAAAAGTAATTGTTGAAAAGTGCTGGTAGACGTACAGAAACATGAGCAAAAATTAAAAGAATGCTGGCGAATAACAATGAGGAGCACACAGGGCCTACCGTTCGTGTCAGCACAAGCCTTATATCCCACAGGTTTTACTGGAAGGCAGGCCTCTGGCACATTTTACCTTTCACCTCCCATGATGCTCTGTCACTGGGTACCAGGTAATCATGCAGCTGACTGGGCTGACACATCGTAATTAATTGGTATGCTCTCATCACGCGGCATGATTGAAAGATTTCTCGCCCACACACAACAGAAGCAGCATCAGTCTAATAAATCAAAGAGGGGAAGCGTTCGTTTGAAGGGAAACGGTAAAGATGCTTAGTTAGTTTGAAGGAATGTGTCATGTGGAAGAATTAATGTTTCAGCTCAAAGTTTAGAACTTTATTTTAACTTGCTGTTTTGTAAACTGCTACATGAAGTGTTAACACTATTGAACTACTTTTGCCTACAGAGTGACAGTTTTAAAGGTGTAATATGCAAGACTTTGAACATACGAGGTAAGTCAGAAAAGTTCCAGGACTGGTGTCACAAAAGATATATTTCAAACTACAATCTATGAGTTTTCCCCTTCAGACGATCAACCAGCTCGTCTACATAGAGATCCTGCGGCGTTTGCTTCGTTCGAGAAGAGGTGAGAGTTGTGGCAGGACAAGTGGTGGCTGCTTCACCATGACAACCTGCTCACAATGCCCTGAGCATCCCACAGTTCCTGGCTGAGAAGAACATCTCCATGCTGGAGCAACCTCCCTACTCACCCCACCTGGGATTGTTTCCTCTTCCCCAAGCTCAAGGGGGTCATCAAGGGGATCCGTTTAGAAGACGACATCAAGATGGCTGTGACGACAGAACTGGGATTCCTTCAAAGGGGAAAACTTGTAGTTTGCTGTTTGGATTTGAAATATATCTTTTGTGACACCAGTCCTGAAGCTTTTCTGACACACCTCGTATCTATATGCAACAGATAACTATGTGGTCACACTCTCATTGTGTGTGTGCGGTTTTGAGATTTTCTGTTTTATGTTGTTATAATTAATTATGTTTCGAGCCATTGAATCTGAATCTGTATTTTTCCACTGAGCCTGTGATTCTGGTTTGTATTTTCCTACTGAGCACAGTATACGTCCTTGAAGATAGTATGCCCGGATGAGAACTGGTTCACACACCAGGAGACAGCGGAAACTCCTCTCTTCTATCAGATAGGATTGTTACTTTGGCTACACGCCGTACCAACAACATCCACACATGTTGCTTCCCAATTTTCAAGGACGTGGACAGAGCACGGAAGAGGTATGCCTGTCCACGCCATTGGTAGCGTACAAGTCCAACCTCTGTTCAGGGCAGTCCCAGCCCAAGAAGATATCTGTAACCTGAACCCAGAAAAACTCACTTCAGCTGGACATGAGATTACTCTCTGTCCCTCTGAATTCCAGCGCTGCCTCACTTTACCTAAATAAATTCTACATCTGAGAACTGAAGATTTCTCTGGTTTATTCTTCCAACTAAATAATCGGGTCTAACAATGTCACGGCAGCCCATCTGGCCATGTGTGCATGTTAGTGCGTGTGAGCCCTTCCCTTTGAAACCAGGAGCCTTCCCTATAAATACACTGAGCGTGCGCTCCCACACTTGGACAAAGCAAAAGTGCATTCCAGCTTTAAGCCAGCACCCCAAAAATCACTGTAAAATTTAAAACGCAGCATTTTATTACCTAATCTTTCTGGACTCATTTCATTTAAGTTCAGTGTGTCTCACTCCATTCTTTTTGTGTTTGTTTCCACAGACAGTCGGCTCCAGTTCAACCACAAGCCGACCCTGTCCTACTCCAACAGATTGTGGAAACAGCACAAAAGACATGAGTTGGAGAAGCAGAGGCAGGTGAAGATACTTTGATGAGAACATGTTGCGACCATTCAGGGTATTTTACAACGCTAGTGTGATTTAACGGTTGTGGCTTGATTATTTTTTGTTTGCTCTTGTGCGCACTGGTTGTAAATGAAAGTGAAGGGAGGTGGAAGCCAACTCGCCGTTTGTTCAGGCTGCTGGTGTTCTTCCGACATCCAATGGTTTTGAATGTTGCATAAAGAATAATGTAATCTAACTTCACCTGATAAGAACAAATGAAAAATCTGTTTATTTCAGTTGTATTTGATTTCAACAAGGAAAACAAGACAGTGGCCTGTCAGTCTTCAAATTATATAAACTATAGAGGGCTATCATCAAAAGTTATGACTGACAGAGAAACGTGTACGTACACAGTCATCTGATGTATGAAGCTGTGTGTACACCAAATATCCATCACTATGGAAATTGGTGCACGTAAACCATTTCCATTCCCGCAGGGAGCAGGAAGCACATGTGGCAATGGCATCAATCAGCCCCGCTTCCTATGTTCCACCACTTGTTCCATGTTCCACAAATCTACCTGTTAGTCATCAATACTGCATGTCAGAAAGGTGATTCATTATTTCATGCTGCTCGCAGTGAAACAGATGTAACGAGGACACGACCATAAAAGAGAAAAAGCTTTAAAATAACAATGAAAAAAAAGAAAAAAAGATTACATAAAAGCAACTGATTGACATTTGAACTATGCTAAATCCATCTGTGTTAGTTTCCTTAAGGGCTGTTGACACTCCTTTTAGGGAATGATATTTAATAACTAAAGCAGAAGCAGGGATTCTGAGAAAAAGTGAACTGAAGTGGGTAAATTATTTTACCTGCTGCGCAAAATAATTCCAGGAATAGATGCCAGAGACTGATTGTATATGACAGGGAAGGGAGTGTAATCCTCCTGTAAGCATTCCCATAGGGCCGGCCTCGCTCTAAATGTATTTTAAAGCTATCACTGCTGCCTTGGGAACACACAGGGTGCTGTACACTTGTCAGATAATCCATTATTTCTTTGTCAAGCCCATTTACCTCCGTTTGTCATGTGAGATAATATCCGTTGAGAGATGGGTTTTTATGGGCGGTGGGTGGGGGGCGGGGATGGAGCTGCATTGGTCACCCCGACACCGCCCGTCTCCATTATGACAGGTGCACAGTTGACCTTTCTCTGCACAATTTGGGATCAGATTGCGCCGTTCCAGCTTGCTGTATCTTTGCACTATGTGTTTAACCCTGTTAAACGGCTCTATCACGTTCATGGCAATCCAGGTTTTGCGTTACACCAACTGCAGCAGATATACAATGGCATCCTTGACTTGGAGATTAGGAAGTGGTTGTAGCAATTTACCTCGAGCTCATTTTGTTCATACGGCACAAGGCAGCCTTTTTTGTGCGAGTCTGTGGTTCACCAATATTAATGTATGCCGACAAATTATAAACTTACAGTACAGACACTGTTCCCGTTTCTTTAAAATACCTACTTAAAGCGCAGCGTTCCCTCAAATTAAAAGCAAAAATGATCAACTTAACGACCTCAGGCTGAGCTGACAAAAGATACAGCCATGTGCTAATAGTTTCCGTCACTCTAGGACTCCTTCTAGGACTGTCCTTGACTGTTAACAAAACTGGTGTGGCAACAGCCAAGCAGGGCTATTTAATTAGGAGTCCATTTCATGGCCGTCTGACATGCTGATAAAACGCTCCAAACAAATAGCCAGAGTGTCTCCAGCAGCCTGACTGTGTAATTGAGGCTTTTTTTTTTTTTTTTTTGAATGCAGCCCCACTTGGCAAAGGCACACATAGTCTTTCTCTCTCGCACACACACACACACAAACACACACACAAACACACAGCGAAATATACTTGGGATAACACAAATATTCCTACGTTTTGAAAGAGAACATCCAGCTGATTCATCTTCAAGTACATTTGTTTCAGCCTCAGTTTTTTCCGTAAGAGGTTCTTACATTACATTTGAAGAAGAAAATCAATCTCTGAATGTCCTCTGGTGCAAAGCTGGTGTCAGCCAAGGTTTTCTCTCAAAAGCTGAAGTCATGAATTTAACCGTTGGGAGTTTTGGCAAAGCTCTTAAAGGGCTGCTGTCTTGACCTTAGGTATTGTTTGGACACTGTGACTATCAAAAGCTAATCTGCTGCCTATTTGCTATATGACTACTACTAGGACTAGATGCTGTGTTGTA
The DNA here is from genome assembly GCF_000690725.1 of Stegastes partitus. Classification (NCBI taxonomy): domain Eukaryota; kingdom Metazoa; phylum Chordata; class Actinopteri; family Pomacentridae; genus Stegastes; species Stegastes partitus. The sequence continues at coordinate 216,730 of NW_007578464.1, forward strand.
TTTACTACCTTACACATGCAAAAGTTTAAAGACCAAAAGTGCATCCGGTTTTACGAAGCTGCTTAAGTAATGACACGTGTCAGTAATTTCACGGGCCAGATGTATCGCTTAAGGGGAGCAGCATTAATCCCTTTGAAGTGACCAAGCCTTTGCATTTTTAACATTTTTTGGAGCATCCAGAGAATGCTATGGCTTCACACAACTCACTGTCATGTCTCTGACAGCACTGTGACCGCTGTACCTTTCCACCAGAACCCCAGCTGCACAGATTCCCCAGTGAGTGCTGCTGAGTGGCAGCTGAAGTGGCAGTCGTCTTTCACAGATGTTACTTACATTTCCTGCAGGTCTACAGATTTACATTTAGAAACAGAGGAAAAGAAATTTCAAAACAAGAAAAGGTTCCCATTCTGAAATATATAGGTCTATATATTATCAGGATTTAAGGACTTACACACCCATAGTCCTCCCACACCAGTGTTTTTAGCTTTTCGCCGTTCCGTCTGTCTGTCTGTCTGTCTGAGCGTCCCTCCCTTCATTTGACCTGTTACAGTGGGAATGTTTTTTTTTTTATCATACTTATTGGACCGTGAAGTTTGGTTACCTTACACAATTTTCAAATTGCTTCATTCAAGTTTAAGCATAATAAGAAAAAACGCCTATTTGGATGTGTGTCTTTTAGTTGTTAAGCGTCTTCCCATTTTCTTCGAAACATTCTCGTTACTTATGATAAAGGATGAATGTTCTGTCACAGCCCATGTTCTACTTGCAAGTCTTCGTTGAATCTGCTAGACAGTGAATAATAACCTTTAGATTTAGTGTATACATGTCTATTTGTAAATCAACTGAAACATGGACTGAGCTCAGTTCAGGGTTGCTGACGTGAGGGAAGTACTTAAACATGGTATTCATTTGCTAACAGCCACAGAGGTCCATCTTTACTGTTTATCCTTTAATATCTGTAAGTGGCAGCCAGTTGGTAGCTGGTTTATTGTTTCATGCGATCCTCTAGGTACTAATCACTGACATATTAAGGAAAACTTAGCTGCTCACCTGGTGCATAATCCATTAAAGTTTCTCCATCTGTGGGTACTGCTCGGCCCATAGACAGCAAATTGTGATGCCACTATGAAAATAAAACACTTTTTTTTAGAGGTAGAAGGTTTTAATAAAAGAT